>NW_026735638.1:0-110944 GCF_949786415.1 Peromyscus eremicus
CTACGATCAAGAGTTGTTTTCTGGTAAGGAAAGTCACTTTTGTGCTCCCATTGCCATACACAGTGCAAATAGCACTCGCGTCTGTTCCCAGCAAGTACAGTGTATGGGACTGAAGAGGAGCTACTGTTCTTGTCAGTTTCCTAGGCAGAGTTGAACTAGATATGGCCCGTGCGTGGGAAGCACAGTTCTTTTGTTCTGAGCAAGCTCACTGTTCTGGCCCTATAGGAAAAACAGTAGAGTAGAAGAGTGCTCTTTTCTCAAAAGCAGAGTGTGTTTCTTGTAAGGCAAGCTAGCGTTTATTTCCCAGTCCTAAATGGAGTTGAATCACATGCGGTTTCTGGTCCTACGAGCAAGAGTTGTTTTATGGTAAGAATAGTCACTATTGCGCTGCCAATCCCGTACACAGGACAAATAGCACTGGCGTCTGTTCCCAGCAAGTACAGTGTATTGGAATGAAGAGGATCTACTGTTCTTGTCAGGTTCCTAAGCAGAATTGAACTAGATATGGCCGTGTGTGTAGGAAGCACAGTTCTTTTGTTCTGAGCAAGCTCACTGTGTGGACCCCATAGGAAACACAGTAGAGTAGAAGAGAGCTCTTTTCTCAAAAGTAGAGTGTGTTTCTTGTAAGGCGAGATAGAGTTTGTTTCCCAGTCCTAAATGGAGTTGAATCACATGCAGTTTTTTTTTCCTACAAGCAAGAGTTGTTTTCTGGTAAGAAGAGTCACTATTGCGCTGCCATTGCCATACACAGTGCAAATAGCACTAGCGTCTGTTCCCAGCAAGTACAGTGTATCGGACTGAAGAGGAGCTACTGTTCTTGTCAGTTTCCTAAGCAGAGTTGAACTAGACATGGCCCGTGTGTGTAGGAAGCACAGTTATTATGTTCTGAGCAAGATCACTGTTCTGGCACTATAGGAAACACAGTAGAGTAGAATAGTGCTCTTTTCTCTAAAGCAGAGTGTGTTTCTTATAAGGTGAGCTCGCGTTTGTTTCCCAGTCCTAAATGGAGTTGAGTCACAGGCAGTTTTTGGTCCTACGAGAATGAGTTCTTTTCTGGTAAGAAGAGTCACTCTTGCGCTCCCATTGCCATACACAGTGCAAATAGCACTGGCGTCTGTTCCCAGCAAGTACAGTGTATCAGAATGAAGAGGATCTACTGTTTTTGTCAGTTTCCTAGGCAGAGTTGAACTAGATATGGCCCGTGTGTGGGAAGCACAGTTCTTTTGTTCTGAGCAAGCTCACTGTTCGGACCCCATTGGAAACACAGTAGAGTAGAAGAGTGCTCTTTTCTCAAAAGCAGAGTGTGTTTCATGTAAGGCGAGCTAGCATTTGTTTCCTAGTCCTAAATGGAGTTGAACCACATGCAGTTTCTGGTCCTATGAGCAAGAGTTGTTTTCTGGTAAGGAAAGTCACTATTGCGCTACCATTGCCATACACAGGGCAAATAGCACTGGCGTCTGTTCCCAGCATGTACAGTGTATTGGACTGAAGAGGATCTACTGTTTTTGTCAGCTTCCTAAGCAGAATTGAACTAGATATGGCAGTGTGTGTAGGAAGCACAGTTCTTTTTTTCTGAGCAAGCTCACTGTTTGGACCCCATAGGAAACACAGTAGAGTAGAAGAGTGCTCTTTTGGCAAAAGCAGAGTGTGTTTCTTGTAAGGTGAGCTTGCGTTTGTTTCCCAGTCTTAAATGGAGTTGAGTAACATGTAGTTTTTGGTCGTTCGAGCAAGAGTTGTTTTCTGATAAGAAGAGTCACTACTGCGCTCCCATTGCCAAACACAGTACAAATAGCACTTGCGTCTGTTCCCATCGAGTACAGTGTATTGGACTGAAGAAGATCTACTGTTCTTGTCATGTTCCTAAGCAGAATTGAACTAAATTTGGCCGTGTGTGTAGGAAGCACATTTCTTTTGTTCTGAGCAAGCTCACTGTTCGGACACCATAGGAAACACAGTAGAGTAGAAGAGTGCTCGTTTCTCAAAAAGCAGAGTGTGTTTCTTGTAAGGCGAGCTAGCGTTTGTTTCCCAGTCTTAAATGGAGTTGAATCACATGCAGTTTCCGGCCCTCGAGCAAGAGTTGTTTTCGGGGAAGAAGAGTCACTATTGCGCTCCCATTGACATGCACAGGGCAAATAGCACTCGCGTCTGTTCCCAGCATATACAGTGTATTGGACTGAAGAGGAGCTACTGTTCTTGTCAGTTTCCTAAGCAGAGTTGAACTAGATATGGCCCCGGTGTGTAGGAAGCACAGTTCTTTTGTTCTGAGCAAGCTCACTGTTTGGACCCCATAGGAAACACAGTAGAGTAGAAGAGTGCTCTTTTCTCAAAAGCAGAGTGTGTTTCTTGTAAGGCGAGCTAGCGTTTGTTTCCCAGTCCTAAATGGAGTTGAATCCCATGCAGTTTCTGTTCCTACGAGCAAGAGTTGTTTTCTGGTAAGAAGAGTCACTATTGCGCTCCAATTGCCATATGCAGTGCAAATAGCACTCGTGTCTGTTCCCAGCAAGTACAGTGTATTGGACTGAAGAGGAGCTACTGTTTTTGTCAGTTTCCTAAGGAGAGTTGAACTAGATATGGCCCGTGTGTGTAGGAAGCACAGTTCTTTTGTTCTGAGCAAGCTCAATGTTTGGACACCAAAGGAAACACAAAGAGTAGAAGAGAGCTCTATTCTCAAAAGAAGAGTGTGTTTCTTGTAAGGCGAGCTAGTGTTTGTTTCCCAGTCCTACGTGGAGTTGAATCACATGCAGTTTCTGGTCCTATGAGCAAGAGTTGTTTTCTGGTAAGGAGAGTCTCTATTGTGCTCCCATTGCCATATACAGTGCAAATAGCACTCGCGTCTGGTCCCAGCAAGTACAGTGTATTGGACTGAAGAGGAGCTACTGTTCTTGTCAGATTCCTAAGCAAAGTTGAACTAGATATGGCCCGTGTTTGTAGGAAGCAAAGTTCTTATGTTCTGAGCAAGATCACTGTTCAGACCCCAAAGGAAACACAGTAGAGTAGAAGAGTGCTCTATTCTCAAAAGCAGAGTGTGTTTCTTGTAAGGCGAGCTAACATTTGTTTTCCAGTCTGAAATGGAGTTGAATCCCATGCAGTTTCTGGTCCTACGAGCAAGAGTTGTTTTCTGGTAAGAAGAGTCACTATTGCGCTCCCATTGTCATACACAGGGCAAATAACCCTGGCGTCTGTTCCCAGCATGTACAGTGTATTGGACTGAAAAGGAGGTACTGTTCTTGTCAGTTTCCTAAGCAGAGTTGAACTAGATATAGCCCGTGTGTGTAGGAAGCACAGTACTTTTTTTCTGAGCAAGCTCACTATTCTGGCCCTATAGGAAACCCAGTAGAGTAGAAGAGTGCTCTTTTCTCAAAAGCAGAGTGTGTTTCTTGTAAGGCGAGCTAGCGTTTGTTTCCCAGTCCTAAATAGAGATGAATCCCATGCAGTTTCTGGTCATACGAGCAAGAGTTGTTTTCTGGTATGAAGAGTCACTATTGCGCTCTTATTGTCATACACAGGTCAAATAGCACTGGCGTCTGTTTCCAGCAAGTAAAGTGTATTGGACAGAAGAGGAGCTACTGTTCTTGTCAGTTTCCTAAGCAGAGTTGAACTAGATATGGCCCTTTGTGTGTAGGAAGCACAGTTCTTTTGTTCTGAGCAAGCTCACTGTTTGGACCCCAAAGGAAACACAGTAGAGTAGAAGAGTGCTCTTTTCTCGAAAGCAGAGTGTGTTTCTTGTAAGGCTAGCTAGCGTTTGTTTCCCATTCTAAAATGGAGTGGAATACCATGCAGTTTCTGGTCCTACGAGCAAGAGTTTTTTTCTGGTAAGAAGATTCACTATTGCGCTCCAATTGCCATACAATGCAAATAGCACTCGCGTGTGTTCCCAGCAAGTACAGTGTATTGGACTGAAGAGGATCTACTGTTCTTGTCAGTTTCCTAAGCAGAATTGAACTGGATATGGCCGTCTGTGTAGGAAGCACAGTTCTTTTGTTCTGAGCAAGCTCACTGTTCTGGCCCTATAGGAAACAGTAGAGTAGAAGAGTGCTCTTTATCAAAAGCAGAGTGTGTTTCTTGTAAGGCAAGCTAGCATTTGTTTCACAGTCCTACATGGAGTTGAATCACATGCAGTTTCTGGTCCTATGAGCAAGAGTTGTTTTCTGGTAAGAAGAGTCACTATTGCTCTCCAATTGCCATATACAGTGCAAATAGCACTCGCGTCTGTTCCCAGCAAGTACAGTGTATTGGACTGAAGAGGAGCTACTGTTCTTGTCAGATTCCTAAGCAAAGTTGAACTAGATATGGCCCGTGTTTGTAGGAAGCAAAGTTCTTATGTTCTGAGCAAGATCACTGTTCAGACCCCAAAGGAAACACAGTAGAGTAGAAGAGTGCTCTATTCTCAAAAGCAGAGTGTGTTTCTTGTAAGGCGAGCTAACATTTGTTTTCCAGTCTGAAATGGAGTTGAATCCCATGCATTTTCTGGTCCTACGAGCAAGAGTTGTTTTCTGGTAAGAAGAGTCACTATTGCGCTCCCATTGTCATACACAGGGCAAATAACCCTGGCGTCTGTTCCCAGCATGTACAGTGTATTGGACTGAAAAGGAGGTACTGTTCTTGTCAGTTTCCTAAGCAGAGTTGAACTAGATATAGCCCGTGTGTGTAGGAAGCACAGTACTTTTTTTCTGAGCAAGCTCACTATTCTGGCCCTATAGGAAACCCAGTAGAGTAGAAGAGTGCTCTTTTCTCAAAAGCAGAGTGTGTTTCTTGTAAGGCGAGCTAGCGTTTGTTTCCCAGTCCTAAATAGAGATGAATCCCATGCAGTTTCTGGTCATACGAGCAAGAGTTGTTTTCTGGTATGAAGAGTCACTATTGCGCTCTTATTGTCATACACAGGTCAAATAGCACTGGCGTCTGTTTCCAGCAAGTAAAGTGTATTGGACAGAAGAGGAGCTACTGTTCTTGTCAGTTTCCTAAGCAGAGTTGAACTAGATATGGCCCTTTGTGTGTAGGAAGCACAGTTCTTTTGTTCTGAGCAAGCTCACTGTTTGGACCCCAAAGGAAACACAGTAGAGTAGATGAGTGCTCTTTTCTCAAAAGCAGAGTGTGTTTCTTGTAAGGTTAGCTAGCGTTTGTTTCCCATTCTAAAATGGAGTGGAATACCATGCAGTTTCTGGTCCTACGAGCAAGAGTTTTTTTCTGGTAAGAAGATTCACTATTGCGCTCCAATTGCCATACAATGCAAATAGCACTCGCGTGTGTTCCCAGCAAGTACAGTGTATTGGACTGAAGAGGATCTACTGTTCTTGTCAGTTTCCTAAGCAGAATTGAACTGGATATGGCCGTCTGTGTAGGAAGCACAGTTCTTTTGTTCTGAGCAAGCTCACTGTTCTGGCCCTATAGGAAACAGTAGAGTAGAAGAGTGCTCTTTATCAAAAGCAGAGTGTGTTTCTTGTAAGGCAAGCTAGCATTTGTTTCACAGTCCTACATGGAGTTGAATCACATGCAGTTTCTGGTCCTACGAGCAAGAGTTGTTTTCTGGTAAGAAGAGTCACTATTGCTCTCCAATTGCCATATACAGTGCAAATAGCACTCGCGTCTGTTCCCAGCAAGTACAGTGTATTGGACAGAAGAGGAGCTACTGTTCTTGTCAGTTTCCTAAGCAGAGTTGAACTAGATATGGCCCGTGTGTGTGGGAAGCACAGTTCTTTTATTCTGAACAAGCTCACTGTTCGGACCCCATAGGAAACACAGTAGAGTAGAAGAGTGCTCTTTTCTCCAAAGCAGAGTGTGTTTCTTGTAAGGCGAGCTAGCATTTGTTTCCCAGTCTGAAATGGAGTTGAATCCCATGCAGTTTCTGGTCTTACGAGCAAGAGTTGTTTTCTGGTAAGAAGAGTCACTATTGTGCTCCCATTGTCATACACAGGGCAAATAACACTGGCGTCTGTTCCCAGCATGTACAGTGTATTGGACTGAAGAGGAGCTACTGTTCTTGTCAGTTTCCTAAGCAGAGTTGAACTAGATATGGCCCGTGTTTGTAGGAAGCACAGTTCTTATGTTCTGAGCAAGATCACTGTTCTGGCACTATAGGAAACACAGTAGAGAAGAATAGTACTCTTTTCTCAAAAGCAGAGTGTGTTTCTTTTAAGGCGAGCTAGCGTTTGTTTCCTAGTCCTAAATGGAGTTGAATCACATGCAGTTTTTGGTCCTATGAACAAAAGTTGTTTTCTGGTAAGAAAAGTCACATTACGCTCCCATTGCTATACACAGTGCAAATAGCACTCACGTCTGTTGCCTGCAATTACAGTGTATTGGACAGAATAGGTGCTACTGTTCTTGTCAGTTTCCTAAGCAGAGTTGAACTAGATATGATCCGTGTGTAGGAAGCACAGTTCTTTTGTGCTGAGCAAGCTCACTGTTTGGACCCCATAGGATACACAGTAGAGTAGAAGAGTCCTCTTTTCTCTAAAGCAGAGTGTGTTTCTTGTAAGGCGAGCTAGCGTTTGTTTCCCAGTCCTAAATGGAGTTGAATCACATGCAGTTTCTGGTCCTACGAGCAAGAATTGTTTTATGGTAAAAATAGTCACTATTGCACTGCCATTGCCGTACACAGGACAAATAGCACTGGCGTGTGTTCCCAGCAAGTACAGTGTATTGGACTGAAGAGGATCTCCTGTTCTTGTCAGGTTCCAAAGCAGAATTGAACTAGATATGGCCGTGTGTATAGGAAGCACAGTTCTTTTGTTCTGAGCAAGCTCACTCTTCTGGCCCTATAGGAAACACAGTAGAGTAGAAGAGTGCTCTCTTCTCAAAAGCAGAGTGTGTTTCTTGTAAGGCGAGCTAGAGTTTGTTTCCCAGTCCTAAATGGAGTTGAGTCACATGCAGTTTTTTGTTCTACGAGCAAGAGTTGTTTTCTGGTAAGACGAGTCACTATTGTGCTCCAATTGCCATACACAGTGCAAATAGCACTGGCGTCTGTTCCCAGCAAGTACAGTGTATTGGACTGAAGAGGATCTACTGTTCTTGTCAGGTTCCTAAGCAGAATTGAACTAGATATGGCCGTGTGTGTAGGAAGCACAGTTCTTTTGTTCTGAGCAAGCTCACTGTTCGGACCCCAAAGGAAACACAGTAGAGTAGAAGAGTGCTCTTTTCTCAAAAGCAGAGTGTGTTTCTTGTAAGGCGAGCTAGCATTTGTTTCCCAGTCTGAAATGGAGTTGAATCCCATGCAGTTTCTGGTCCTACGAGCAAGAGTTGTTTTCTGGTAAGAAGAGTCACTATTGCGCTCCCATTGTCATACACAGGGCAAACAGCAGTGGCGTCTGTTCCCAACATGTACAGTGTATTGGACTGAAGAGGAGGTACTGTTCTTGTCAGTTTCCTAAGCAGAGTTGAACTAGATATAGCCCGTGTGTGTAGGAAGCACATTTCTTTTGTTCTGAGCAAGCTCACTATTCTGGCCCTATAGTAAACACAGTAGAGTAGAAGAGCGCTCTTTTCTCAAAAGCAGAGTGTGTTTCTTGTAAGGCGAGCTAGCGTTTGTTTCCCAGTCCTAAATGGAGTTCAATCACATGCAGTTTCTGGTCCTACGAGCAAGAGTTTTTTTTTGGTAAGAAGAGTCACTATTGAGCTCCCATTGTCATACACAGGGCAAATAGCACTGGCGTCTTTTCCCAGGAAGTACAGTGTATTGGACTGAAGAGGAGCTACTGTTCTTGTCAGTTTCCTAAGCAGAGTTGAACTAGATATAGCTCGTGTGTGTAGGAAGCACAGTTCTTTTGTTCTGAGCAAGCTCACTATTCTGGCCATATAGGAAACACAGTAGAGTAGAAGAGTGCTATTTTCTCAAAAGCAGAGAATGTTTCTTTTAAGGCGAGCTAACGTTTGTTTCCCCGTCCTAAATGGAGTTGAATCACATGTAGTTTCTGGTCCTACGAGCAAGAGTTGTCTTCTGGTAAGAAGCGTCACTATTGCACTCCCATTGTCATACAAAGGGCAAATAGCATTGGCGTCTGTTCCCAGCAATTACAGTGTATTGGACTGAATAGGTGGTACTGTTCTTGTCAGTTTTTTAAGCAGAGTTGAACTAGATATGATCCGTGTGTAGGAAGCACGGTTCTTTTGATCTGAGCAAGCTCACTGTTTGGACCCCATAGGATACACAGTAGAGTAGAAGAGTGGTCTTTTCTCTAAAGCACAGTGTGTTTCTTGTAAGGCGAGCTAGCGTTTGTTTCGCAGTCCTAAATGGAGTTGAATCCCATGCAGTTTCTGGTGCTACGAGCAAGAGTTGTTTTCTGGTAAGAAGAGTCACTATTGTGCTGCCATTGCCATACACAGGACAAATACCACTGGCCTCTTTTCGCAGTAAATACAGTGTATTGGACTGAAGAGGATCTACTGTTCTTTTCAGGTTGCTAAGCAGAATTGAACTAGACATGGCCGTGTGTGTAGGAAGCACAGTTCTTTTATTCTGACCAAGCTCACTGTTCGAACCCATAGGAAACACAGTAGAGTAGAAGAGTGCCCTTTTCTCAAAAGCAGAGTGTGTTTCTTGTAAGGCGAGCTAGCATTTGTTTCCCAGTCCTAAATGGAGTTGAATCACATGCAGTTTCTGGTCCTACGAGCAAGAGTTGTTTTCTGGTAAGGAAAGTCACTATTGTGCTCCCATTGCCAAACACAGTGCAAATAGCAATCGCGTCTGTTCCCAGCAAGTACAGTGTATCGGACTGAAGAGGAGCTACTGTACTTGTCAGTTTCCTAAGCAGAGTTGAACTAGATATGGCCCGTGTGTGTAGGAAGCACAGTTCTTTTGTTCTGAGCAAGCTCACTGTTCTGGTCCTATAAGAAACACAGTAGAGTAGAAGAGTGCTCTTTTCTCAAAAGCAGAGGGTGTTTCTTGTACGGCGAGCTAGCGTTTGTTTCCTAGTCCTAAATGGAGTTGAATCACATGCAGTTTCTGGTCCTACGAACAAGAGTTGTTTTCTGGTAAGGAAAGTCACTATTGCGCTCCCATTGCCATACACAGTGCAAATATCACTCGCGTCTGTTCCCAGCAAATACAGTGTATCGGATGAAGAGGAGCTACTATTCTTGTCAGTTTCCTAAGCAGAGTTGAACTAGATATTGCCCGTGTGTAGGAAGCACAGTTCTTTTGTTCTGAGCAAGCTCACTGTTCGGACTCCATAGGAAACACAGTAGTGTAGAAGAGTGCTCTTTTTTCAAAAGTAGAGTGTGTTTCTTGTAAGGCAAGCTAGCGTTTGTTTCCCAGTCTTAAATGGAGTTGAATCACATGCAGTTTCTGTCCTATGATCAAGAGTGGTTTTCTGGTAAGGAAAGTCACTTTTGTGCTCCCATTCCCATACACAGTGCAAATAGCACTCGCATCTGTTCCCAGCAAGTACAGTGTATCGGACTGAAGAGGAGCTACTGTTCTTGTCAGTTTCCTAGGCAGAGTTGAACTAGATATGGCCCGTGTGTGGGAAGCACAGTTCTTTTGTTCTGAGCAAGCTCACTGTTCTGGCCCTATAGGAAAACAGTAGAGTAGAAGAGTGCTCTTTTCTCAAAATCAGATTGTGTTTCTTTTAAGGAGAGCTAGCGTTTGTTTCCCAGTCCTAAATGGAGTTGAATCACATGAGGTTTCTGGTCCTACGAGCAAGAGTTGTTTTCTGGTAAGGAAAGTCACTATTGCGCTTCCATTGCCATACACAGTGCAAATAGCACTCGTGTCTGTTCCCAGCAATTACAGTGTATTGGACTGAAGAGGAGATACTGTTCTTGTCAGTTTCCTAAGCAGAGTTGAACTAGATATGGCCCGTGTTTGTAGGAAGCACAGTTCTTATGTTCTGAGCAAGCTCACTGTTCTGGCTCTATAGGAAACACAGTAGAGTAGAAGAGTGCTCTTTTCTCTAAAGCAGAGTGTGTTTCTGGTAAGGCCAGCTCGCGTTTGTTTCCCAGTCCTAAATGGAGTTGAATCCCATCCAGTTTCTGGTACTACGAGCAAGAGTTGTTTTCTGGTAAGAAGAGTCACTATTGCGCTGCCATTGACATACACAGGACAAATAGCACTGGCGTCTGTTCCCAGCAAGTACAGTGTATTGGACTGAAGAGGATCTACTGTTCTTGTCAGGTTCCTAAGCAGACTTGAACTAGATATGGCCGTGTGTGTAGGAAGCACAGTTCTTTTGTTCTGTGCAAGCTCACTGTTCGGACCCCATAGGAAACACAGTAGAGTAGAAGAGTGCTCTTTTCTCAAAAGCAGAGCGTGTTTCATGTAAGGCGAGCTAGCATTTGTTTCCCAGTCCTAAATGGAGTTGAATCCCATGCAGTTTATGGTACTACGAGCAAGAGTTGTTTTCTGGTAAGAAGAGTCACTATTGTGCTGCCATTGCCATACACAGGACAAATACCACTGGCCTCTGTTCGCAGAAAATACAGTGTATTGGACTGAAGAGGAGCTACTGTTCTTGTCAGGTTGCTAAGCAGAATTGAACTAGACATGGCCGTGTGTGTAGGAAGCACAGTTCTTTTATTCTGACCAAGCTCACTGTTCGAACCCATAGGAAACACAGTAGAGTAGAAGAGTGCCCTTTTCTCAAAAGCAGAGTTTGTGTCTTTTAAGGCGAGCTAGCATTTGTTTCCCAGTCCTAAATGGATTTGAATCACATGCAGTTTCTGGTCCTACGAGCAAGAGTTGTTTTCTGGTAAGAAGAGTCACTATTGCGCTTCCATTGCCTTACACAGGGCAAATAGCACTGGTGTCTGTTCCCAGCTTGTACAGTGTATTGGATTGAAGAGGATCTACTGTTCTTGTCAGTTTCCTAAGCAGAATTGAACTAGATATGGCCGTGTGCGTAGGAAGCACAGTGCTTTTGTACTGAGCAAGCTCACTGTTCGAACCCATAGGAAACGCAGTAGAGTAGAAGATTGCTCTTTTCTCAAAAGCAGAGTGTGTTTCTGGTAAGGCGAGCTAGCGTTTGTTTCCCAGTCCTAAATGGAGTTGAATCACATGCAGTTTCTGGTCCTACGAGCAAGAGTTGTTTTCTGGTAAGAAAAGTCACTATTGCGCTCCCATTGCCATATACAGTGCAAATAGCACTCGTGTCTGTTCCCAGCAAGTACAGTGTATTGGACTGAATAGGAGCTACTGTTCTTGTCAGTTTCCTAAGCAGAGTTGAACTGGATATGGCCGTGTGTGTAGGAAGCACAGTTCTTTTGTTCTGAGCAAGCTCACTGTTTGGACCCATAAGAAACACAGTAGAGTAGAAGAGTGCCCTTTTCTCAAAAGCAAAGTGTGTTTCTTGTAAGGCGAGCTAGCATTTGTTTCCCAGTCCTAAATGGAGTTGAATCACATGCAGTTTCTGGTCCTACGGGCAAGAGTTGTTTTCTGGTAAGGAAAGTCACTATTGCACTCCCATTGCCATACACAGTGCAAATAGCACTCGCGTCTGTTCCCAGCAAGTACAGTGTATCGGACTGAAGAGGAGCTACTGTTCTTGTCAGGTTTCTAAGCAGAGTTGAACTAGATATGGCCCGTGTGTGTAGGAAGCACAGTTCTTATGTTCTGAGCAAGCTCACTGTTTGGACCCCATAAGAAACAGAGGAGAGTAGAAGAGTGCTCTTTTCTCTAAAGCAGAGTTTGTTTCTTGTAAGGCGAGCTCGCATTTGTTTCCCAGTCCTAAATGGAGTTGAGTCACAGGCAGTTTTTGATCCTACAAGCAAGAGTTGTTTTCTGGTAAGAAGAGTCACTATTGCTCTCCAAATGCCATAAACAGTGCAAATAGCACTCGCGACTGTTCCCAGCAAGTACAGTGTATTGGACTGAATAGGAGCTACTGTTATTGTCAGTTTCCTAAGCAGAGTTGAACTAGATCTGGCCCGTGTGTAGGAAGCACAGTTCTTTTGTTCTGAGCAAGCTCACTGTTCTGGCCCTATAGGAAACACAGTAGAGTAGAAGAGTGCTCTTTTCTCTAAAGCAGAGTGTGTTTCTTGTAAGGCGAGCTAGCATTTGTTTCCCAGTCCTAAATGGAGTTGAATCACATGCAGTTTCTGGTCCTACGAGCAAGAGTTGTTTTATGGAAAGAAGAGTCACTATTGCGCTGCCATTGCCATAAACAGGACATATAGCACTGGCGTCTGTTCCCAGCAAGTACAGTGTATTGGACTGAACAGGAACTACTGTTCTTGTCAGGTTCCTAAGCAGAATTGAACTAGATATGGCAGTGTGTGTAGGAAGCACAGTTCTTTTGTTCTGAGCAAGCTCACTTTTCAGTCCCCATACGAAACACAGTAGAGTAGAAGAGTGCTCTTTTATCAAAAGCAGAGTGTGTTTCTTGTAAGGCGAGCTAGGATTTGTTTCCCACTCCTAAATGGAGTTGAATCACATGTAGTTTCTGGTTCTACGAGCAAGAGTTGTTTTCTGGTAAGGAAATTCACTATTGTGCTCCCATTGCCAAACACAGTGCAAATAGCACTCGCGTCTGTTCCCAGCAAGTACAGTGTATCGGACTGAAGAGGAGCTACTGTACTTGTCAGTTTCCTAAGCAGAGTTGAACTAGATATGGCCTGTGTGTGTAGGAAGCACAGTTCTTTTGTTCTGAGCAAGCTCACTGTTCTAGTCCTATAAGAAACACAGTAGAGTAGAAGAGTGCTCTTTTCTCAAAAGCAGAGTGTGTTTCTTGTAAGGCGAGCTAGCGTTTGTTTCCTAGTCCTAAATGGAGTTGAATCACATGCAGTTTCTGGTCCTACGAACAAGAGTTTTTTTCTGGTAAGGAAAGACACTATTGCGCTCCCATTGCCATACACAGTGCAAATATCACTCGCTTCTGTTCCCAGCAAATACAGTGTATCGGATGAAGAGGAGCTACTATTCTTGTCAGTTTCCTAAGCAGAGTTGAACTAGATATTGCCCGTGTGTAAGAAGCACAGTTCTTTTGTTCTGAGCAAGCTCACTGTTTGGACCCCATAGGAAACACAGTAGAGTAGAAGAGTGCTCTTTTCTCAAAAGCAGAGTGTGTTTCTTGTAAGGCGAGCTAGCGTTTGTGTCCCAGTCCTAAATGGAGTGGAATCACATGCAGTTTCTGGTCCTACGAGCAAGAGTTGTTTTATGGTAAGAATAGTCACTATTGCACTGCCATTGCGATACACAGGAAAAATAGCACTGGCGTCTGTTCCCAGCAAGTACAGTGTATCGGACTGAAGAGGAGCTACTATTCTTGTCAGTTTCCTAAGCAGAGTTGAACTAGATATGACCCGTGTGTAGGAAGCACAGTTCATATGTTCTGAGCAAGCTCACTGTTCTGGCCCTATAGGAAAAACAGTAGAGTAGATGAGTGCTCTTTTCTCTAAAGCAGAGTGTGTTTCTTGTAAGGCAAGCTAGCGTTTGTATCCTAGTCCTAAATGGAGTTGAATCCCATGCAGTTTCTGGTCCTACGAGCAAGAGTTGTTTTATTGAAAGAAGAGTCACTATTGCGCTGCCATTGCCATAAACAGGACAAATAGCACTGGCGTCTGTTCCCAACAAGTACAGTGTATTGGACTGAACAGGAAGTACTGTTCTTGTCAGGTTCCTAAGCAGAATTGAACTAGATATGGCCGTGTGTGTAGGAAGCACAGTTCTTTTGTTCTGAGCAAGCTCACTTTTCAGTCCCCATAGGAAACAGAGTAGAGTAGAAGAGTGCTCTTTTATCAAAAGCAGAGTGTGTTTCTTGTACGGCGAGCTAGCGTTTGTTTCCTAGTCCTAAATGGAGTTGAATCACATGCAGTTTCTGGTCCTACGAACAAGAGTTTTTTTCTGGTAAGGAAAGTCACTATTGCGCTCCCATTGCCATACACAGTGCAAATATCACTCGCTTCTGTTCCCAGCAAATACAGTGTATCGGATGAAGAGGAGCTACTATTCTTGTCAGTTTCCTAAGCAGAGTTGAACTAGATATGGCCTGTGTGTGTAGGAAGCACAGTTCTTTTGTTCTGAGCAAGCTCACTGTTTGGACCCCATAGGAAACACAGTAGAGTAGAAGAGTGCTCTTTTCTCAAAAGCAGAGTGTGTTTCTTGTAAGGCGAGCTAGCGTTTGTGTCCCAGTCCTAAATGGAGTGGAATCACATGCAGTTTCTGGTCCTACGAGCAAGAGTTGTTTTATGGTAAGAATAGTCACTATTGCACTGCCATTGCCATACACAGGACAAATAGCACTGGCGTCTGTTCCCAGCAAGTACAGTGTATCGGACTGAAGAGGAGCTACTATTCTTGTCAGTTTCCTAAGCAGAGTTGAACTAGATATGGCCCGTGTGTAGGAAGCACAGTTCATATGTTCTGAGCAAGCTCACTGTTCTGGCCCTATAGGAAAAACAGTAGAGTAGATGAGTGCTCTTTTCTCTAAAGCAGAGTGTGTTTCTTGTAAGGCGAGCTAGCGTTTGTATCCTAGTCCTAAATGGAGTTGAATCCCATGCAGTTTCTGGTCCTACGAGCAAGAGTTGTTTTATGGAAAGAAGAGTCACTATTGCGCTGCCATTGCCATAAACAGGACAAATAGCACTGGCGTCTGTTCCCAACAAGTACAGTGTATTGGACTGAACAGGAAGTACTGTTCTTGTCAGGTTCCTAAGCAGAATTGAACTAGATATGGCCGTGTGTGTAGGAAGCACAGTTCTTTTGTTCTGAGCAAGCTCACTTTTCAGTCCCCATAGGAAACAGAGTAGAGTAGAAGAGTGCTCTTTTATCAAGAGCAGAGTGTGTTTCTTCTACGGCGAGCTAGCGTTTGTTTCCTAGTCCTAAATGGAGTTGAATCACATGCAGTTTCTGGTCCTACGAACAAGAGTTGTTTTCTGGTAAGGAAAGTCACTATTGCGCTCCCATTGCCATACACAGTGCAAATATCACTCGCGTCTGTTCCCAGCAAATACAGTGTATCGGATGAAGAGGAGCTACTATTCTTGTCAGTTTCCTAAGCAGAGTTGAACTAGATATTGCCCGTTGTAGGAAGCACAGTTCTTTTGTTCTGAGCAAGCTCACTGTTTGGACCCCATAGGAAACACAGTAGAGTAGAAGAGTGCTCTTTTCTCAAAAGCAGAGTGTGTTTCTTGTAAGGCGAGCTAGCATTTGTTTCCCACTCCTAAATGGAGTTGAATCACATGCAGTTTCTGGTCCTACGAGCAAGAGTTGTTTTCTTGTAAGGAAAGTCATTATTGCGCTCCCATTGCCATACACAGTGCAAATAGCACTCGCGTCTGTTCCCAGCAATACAGTGTATCGGACTGAAGAGGAGCTACTGTTCTTGTCAGTTTCCTAAGCAGAGTTGAACTAGATATGGCCCGTGTGTGTAGGAAGCACAGTTTTTATGTTCTGAGCAAGCTCACTGTTCTGGCCCTATAGGAAACACAGTAGAGTAGATGAGTGCTGTTTTCTCTAAAGCAGAGTGTGTTTCTTGTAAGGCGAGCTAGCGTTTGTTTCCTAGTCCTAAATGGAGTTGAATCCCATGCAGTTTCTGGTCCTACGAACAAGAGTTGTTTTGTGGTAAGGAAAGTCACATTGCGCTCCCATTGCCATACACAGTGCAAATAGCACTCGCGTCTGTTCCCGGCAAGTACAGTGTATTGGACTGAATAGGTGCTACTGTTCTTGTCAGTTTCCTAAGCAGAGTTGAACTAGATATGATCAGTGTGTGTAGGAAGCACAGTTCTTTTGTTCTGAGCAAGCTCACTGATTGGACCCCATAGGATACACAGTAGAGTAGAGGAGTGCTCTTTTCTCTAAAGCAGAGTGTGTTTCTAGTAAGGCAAGCTAGCGTTTGTTTTGCAGTCCTAAATGTAGTTGAATATCATGCAGTTTCTGGTCCTACGAGCAAGAGTTGTTTTCTGGTAAGAAGAGTCACTATTGTGCTGCCATTGCCATACACAGTACAAATAGCACTGGCATCTGTTCGCAGCAAGTACAGTGTATTGGACTGAGGAGGAAATACAGTTCTTGTCAGTTTCCTAAGCAGAATTGAACTAGATATGGCCGTGTGTGTAGGAAGCACAGTTCTTTTGTTCTGAGCAAGCTGAGAGTTTGGACACCATAGGAAACACAGTAGAGTAGAAGAGTGCTCTTTTCTCTAAAGCAGAGTGTGTTTCTTGTAAGGCGAGCTCGCGTTTGTTTCCCAGTCCTAAATGGAGTTGAGTCACAGGCAGTTTTTGTTCCTACGTGCAAGAGTTGTTTTCTGGTAAGAAGAGTCACTATTGCGCTCCAAATGCCATACACAGTGCAAATAGCACTCGCATCTGTTCCCAGCAAGTACAGTGTATTGGACTGAATAGTAGCTACTGTTCTTGTCAGTTTCCTAAGCAGAGTTGAACTAGATATGGCCCGTGTGTGGGAAGCACAGTTCTTTTGTTCTGAGCAAGCTCACTGTTCTGGCCCTATAGGAAACACAGTAGAGTAGAAGAGTGCTCTTTTCTCAAAAGCAGAGTGTGTTTCTTGTAAGGCGAGCTAGCGTTTCTTTCCCAGTCCTAAATGGAGTTGAATCACATGCAGTTTCTGTCCTACGAGCAAGAGTTGTTTTATGGTAAGAATAGTCACTATTTCACTGCCATTGCCATACACAGGACAAATGACACTGGCGTCTGTTCCCAGCAAGTACAGTGTATTGGACTGAAGAGGATCTACTGTTCTTGTCAAGTTCCTAAGCAGAATGGAACTAGCTATGGCCGTGTGTGTAGGAAGCACAGTTCTTTTGTTCAGAGCAAGCTCACTGTTCGGAACCCATAGGAAACACAGTAGTGTAGAAGAGTGCTCTTTTCTCAAAAGTAGATTGTGTTTCTTGTAAGGCAAGCTAGCGTTTGTTTCCCAGTCTTAAATGGAGTTGAATCACATGCAGTTTCTGTCCTATGATCAAGAGTTGTTTTCTGGTAAGGAAAGTCACTTTTGTGCTCCCATTGTCATGCACAGTGCAAATAGCACTCGCGTCTGTTCCCAGCAAGTACAGTGTATCGGACTGAAGAGGAGCTACTGTTCTTGTCAGTTTCCTAGGCAGAGTTGAACTAGATATGGCCTGTGCGTGGGAAGCACAGTTCTTTTGTTCTGTGCAAGCTCACTGTTCTGGCCCTATAGGAAAAACAGTAGAGTAGAAGAGTGCTCTTTTCTCAAAAGCAGAGTGTGTTTCTTGTAAGGCGAGCTAGCGTTTATTTCCCACTCCTAAATGGAGTTGAATCTCATGAGGTTTCTGGTCCTACGAGCAAGAGTTGTTTTATGGTAAGAATAGTCACTATTGCGCTGCCAATCCCGTACACAGGACAAACAGCACGGGCGTCTGTTCCCATCAAGTACAGTGTATTGGAATGAAGAGGATCTACTGTTCTTGTCAGGTTCCTAAGCAGAATTGAACTAGATATGGCCGTGTGTGTAGGAAGCACAGTTCTTTTGTTCTGAGCAAGCTCACTGTTCTGGCCCTTTAGGAAACACAGTAGAGTAGAAGAGTGCTCTTTTCTCAAAAGTAGAGTGTGTTTCTTGTAAGGCAAGATAGAGTTTGTTTCCCAGTCCTAAATGGAGTTGAATCACATGCAGCTTTTTTTCCTACAAGCAAGAGTTGTTTTCTGGTAAGAAGAGTCACTATTGTGCTCCAATTGCCATACACAGTGCAAATAACACTCGTGTCTGTTCCCGGCAATTACAGTGTATTGGACTGAAGAGGAGATACTGTTCTTGTCAGTTTCCTAAGCAGAGTTGAACTAGATATGGCCCGTGTTTGTAGGAAGCACAGTTCTTATGTTCTGAGCAAGCTCACTGTTCTGGCTCTATAGGAAACACAATAGAGTAGAAGAGTGCTCTTTTCTCTAAAGCAGAGTGTGTTTCTGGTAAGGCCAGCTCGCGTTTGTTTCCCAGTCCTAAATGGAGTTGAATCCCATCCAGTTTCTGGTACTACGAGCAAGAGTTGTTTTCTGGTAAGAAGAGTCCCTATTGCGCTGCCATTGACATACACAGGACAAATAGCACTGGCGTCTGTTCCCAGCAAGTACAGTGTATTGGACTGAAGAGGATCTACTGTTCTTGTCAGGTTCCAAAGCAGAATTGAACTAGATATGGCCGTGTGTGTAGGAAGCACAGTTCTTTTGTTCTGAGCAAGCTCACTCTTCTGGCCCTATAGGAAACACAGTAGAGTAGAAGAGTGCTCTCTTCTCAAAAGCAGAGTGTGTTTCTTGTAAGGCGAGCTAGAGTTTGTTTCCCAGTCCTAAATGGAGTTGAGTCACATGCAGTTTTTTGTTCTACGAGCAAGAGTTGTTTTCTGGTAAGACGAGTCACTATTGTGCTCCAATTGCCATACACAGTGCAAATAGCACTGGCGTCTGTTCCCAGCAACTACAGTGTATTGGAATGAAGAGGATCTACTCTTCTTGTCAGGTTCCTAAGCAGAATTGAAATAGATATGGCCGTGTGTGTAGGAAGCACAGTTCTTTTGTTCTGCGCAAGCTCACTGTTCGGACCACATAGGAAACACAGTAGAATAGTAGAGTGCTCTTTTCTCAAAAGCAGAGTGTGTTTCTTGTAACGAGAGCTAGCGTTTGTTTTCCAGTCCTAAATGGAGTTGAATCACATGCAGTTTCTGGTCCTATGAGCAAGAGTTGTTTTATGGTAAGAAGAGTCACAATTGCGCTGCCATTGTCATACACAGGACAAATAGCACTGGTGTCTGTTCCCAGCATGTACAGTGTATTGGACTGAAGAGGATCTACTGTTCTTGTCAGTTTCCTAAGCAGAATTGAACTAGATATGGCCGTGTGTGTAAGAAGCACAGTTCTTTTGTTCTGAGCAACCTCACTGTGCGGACCACGTAGGAAACACAGTAGAGTAGAAGAGTGCTCTTTTCTCTAAAGCAGAGTGTGTTTCTTGTAAGGCGAGCTCGCGTTTGTTTCCCAGTCCTAAATGGAGTTGAATCACAGGCAGTTTTTGGTCCTACGAGCAAGAGTTGTTTTCTGGTAAGAAGAGTCACAATTGTGCTCCAATTGCCATACACAGTGCAAATAGCACTCGTGTCTTTTCCCAGCAAGTACAGTGTATTGGACTGAAGAAGAGCTACTGTTCTTGTCAGTTTCCTAAGCAGAGTTGAACTAGATATGATCAGTGTGTGTAGGAAGCACAGTTCTTTTGTTCTGAGCAAGCTCACTGTTCTGGCCCTATAGGAAAACAGTAGAGTAGAAGAGTGCTCTTTTCTCAAAATCAGATTGTGTTTCTTTTCAGGAGAGCTAGCGTTTGTTTCCCAGTCCTAAATGGAGTTGAATCACATGAGGTTTCTGGTCCTACGAGCAAGACTTGTTTTCTGGTAAGGAAAGTCACTATTGCGCTCCCATTGCCATACACAGTGCAAATACCACTAGCGTCTGTTCCCAGCAAGTACAGAGTATCAGACTCAAGAGGAGCTACTGTTCTTGTCAGTTTCCTAAGCAGAGTTGAACTAGACATGGCCCGTGTGTGTATTAAGAACAGTTCTTATGTTCTGAGCAAGATCACTGTTCTGGCACTATAGGAAACACAGTAGAGAAGAATAGTACTCTTTTCTTAAAAGCAGAGTGTGTTTCTTGTAATTCGAGCTAGCGTTTGTTTCCTAGTCCTAAATGGAGTTGAATCACATGCGGTTTCTGGTCCTATGAGCAAGAGTTGTTTTATGGTAAGAATAGTCACTATTGCGCTGCCAATCCCATACACAGGACAAATAGCACTGGCGTCTGTTCCCAGCAAGTACAGTTTATTGGAATGAAGAGGATCTACTGTTCTTGTCAGGTTCCTAAGCAGAATTGAACTAGATATGGCCGTGTGTGTAGGAAACACAGTTCTTTTGTTCTGAGCAAGCGCACTGTTCTTGCCCTTTAGGAAACACAGTAGAGTAGACGAGTGCTCTTTTCTCAAGAGTGTGTGTGTCTTGTAAGGCAAGATAGAGTTTGTTTCCCAGTCCTAAATGGAGTTGAATCACATGCAGCTTTTTTTCCTACAAACAAGAGTTGTTTTGTGGTAAGAAGAGTCACTATTGTGCTCCAATTGCCATACACAGTGCAAATAGCACTTGTGTCTGTTCCCAGCAATTACAGTGTATTGGACTGAAGAGGAGCTACTGTTCTTGTCAGTTTCCTAAGCAGCGTTGAACAGATCTGGCCCGTGTGTAGGAAGCACAGTTCTTTTGTTCTGAGCAAGCTCACTGTTCTGGCCCGATAGGAAACACAGTAGAGTAGAAGAGTGCTCTTTTCTCTAAAGCAGAGAGTGTTTCTTGTAAGGCGGGCTAGCATTTGTTTCCCAGTCCTAAATGGAGTTGAATCACATGCAGTTTCTGGTCCTACGAGCAAGAGTTGTTTTATGGAAAGAAGAGTCACTATTGCGCTGCCATTGCCATAAACAGGACATATAGCACTGGCGTCTGTTCCCAGCAAGTACAGTGTATTGGACTGAACAGGAACTACTGTTCTTGTCAGGTTCCTAAGCAGAATTGAACTAGATATGGCCATGTGTGTAGGAAGCACAGTTCTTTTGTTCTGAGCAAGCTCACTCTTCTGGCCCTATAGGAAACACAGTAGAGTAGAAGAGTGCTCTTTTATCAAAAGCAGAGTGTGTTTCTTGTAAGGCGAGCTAGGATTTGTTTCCCACTCCTAAATGGAGTTGAATCACATGTAGTTTCTGGTCCTACGAGCAAGAGTTGTTTTCTGGTAAGGAAAGTCACTATTGTGCTCCCATTGCCAAACACAGTGCAAATAGCACTCGCGTCTGTTCCCAGCAAGTACAGTGTATCGGACTGAAGAGGATCTACTGTTCTTGTCAGTTTCCTAAGCAGAGTTGAACTAGATATGGCCTGTGTGTGTAGGAGGCACAGTTCTTTTGTTCTGAGCAAGCTCACTGTTCTGGTCCTATAGGAAACACAGTAGAGTAGAAGAGTGCTCTTTTCTCAAAAGCAGAGTGTGTTTCTTGTACGGCGAGCTAGCGTTTGTTTCCTAGTCCTAAATGGAGTTGAATCACATGCAGTTTCTGGTCCTACGAACAAGAGTTTTTTTCTGGTAAGGAAAGTCACTATTGCGCTCCCATTGCCATACACAGTGCAAATATCACTCGCTTCTGTTCCCAGCAAATACAGTGTATCGGATGAAGAGGAGCTACTATTCTTGTCAGTTTCCTAAGCAGAGTTGAACTAGATATTGCCCGTGTGTAGGAAGCACAGTTCTTTTGTTCTGAGCAAGCTCACTGTTTGGACCCCATAGGAAACACAGTAGAGTAGAAGAGTGCTCTTTTCTCAAAAGCAGAGTGTGTTTCTTGTAAGGCGAGCTAGCATTTGTTTCCCAGTCCTAAATGGAGTTGAATCCCATGCATTTTCTGGTCCTTCGAGCAAGAGTTGTTTTCTAGTAAGGAAAGTCACTATTGCGCTCTCATTGCAATACACAGTGAAAATAGCACTCGCGTCTGTTCCCAGCAAGTACAGTGTATCAGAATGAAGAGGAGCTACTGTTCTTGTCAGTTTCCTAAGCAGAGTTGAACTAGATATGTCCCGTGTGGGAAGCACAGTTCTTTTGTTCTGAGCAAGCTCACTGTTCTGGCCCTTTAGGAAACACAGTAGAGTAGAAGAGTACTCTTTTCTCTAAAGCAGAGTATGTTTCTTGTAAGGCGAGCTAGTGTTTGTTTCCCAGTCCTAAATGGAGTTGAATCACATGCAGTTTCTGGTCCTACGAGCAAGAATTGTTTTATGGTAAAAATAGTCACTATTGCACTGCCATTGCCGTACACAGGACAAATAGCACTGGCGTGTGTTCCCAGCAAGTACAGTGTATTGGACTGAAGAGGATCTACTGTTCTTGTCAGGTTCCAAAGCAGAATTGAACTAGATATGGCCATGTGTGTAGGAAGCACAGTTCTTTTGTTCTGAGCAAGCTCACTCTTCTGGCCCTATAGGAAACACAGTAGAGTAGAAGAGTGCTCTTTTCTCAAAAGCAGAGTGTGTTTCTTGTAAGGCGAGCTAGAGTTTGTTTCCCAGTCCTAAATGCAGTTGAGTCACATGCAGTTTTTTGTTCTACGAGCAAGAGTTGTTTTCTGGTAAGACGAGTCACTATTGTGCTCCAATTGCCATACACAGTGCAAATAGCACTGGCGTCTGTTCCCAGCAAGTACAGTGTATTGGACTGAAGAGGATCTACTGTTCTTGTCTTGTTCCTAAGCAGAATTGAACTAGATATGGCCGTGTGTGTAGGAAGCACAGTTCTTTTGTTCTGAGCAAGCTCACTGTTCGGACCCCATAGGAAACACAGCAGAATAGAAGAGTGCTCTTTTCGCAAAAGCAGAGTGTGTTTCTTGTAAGGAGAGCTAGCGTTTGTTTCCCAGTCCTAAATGGAGTTGAATCACATGCAGTTTCTGGTCCTACAAGAAAGAGTTGTTTTCTGGTAAGGAAAGTCACTATTGCGCTCCCATTGCCATACACAGTGCAAATAGCACTAGCGTCTGTTCCCAGCAAGTACAGTGTATCGGACTGAAGAGGAGCTACTGTTCTTGTCAGTTTCCTAAGCAGAGTTGAACTAGATATGGCCCGTGTGTGTAGGAAGCACAGTTCTTATGTTCTGAGCAAGATCACTGTTCTGGCACTATAGGAAACACAGTAGAGAAGAATAGTACTCTTTTCTCAAAAGCAGAGTGTGTTTCTTGTAAGGCGAGCTAGCGTTTGTTTCCTAGTCCTAAATGGAGTTGAATCACATGCAGTTTTTGGTCCTATGCACAAGAGTTGTTTTCTGGTAAGAAAAGTCACATTGCGCTCCCATTGCCATACACAGTGCAAATAGCACTCGCGTCTGTTCCCAGCAAGTACAGTGTATTGGACTGAATAGGTGCTACTGTTCTTGTCAGTTTCCTAAGCAGAGTTGAACTAGATATGATCCGTGTGTGTAGGAAGCACAGTTCTTTTGTTCTGAGCAAGCTCACTGTTTGGACCCCATAGGATACACAGTAGAGTAGAAGAGTGCTCTTTTCTCTAAAACAGAGTGTGTTTCTTGTAAGGCGAGCTAACGTTTGTTTCGCAGTTCTAAATGGAGTTGAATCCCATGCAGTTTATGGTACTAAGAGCAAGAGTTGTTTTCTGGTAAGAAGAGTCACTATTGTGCTGCCATTGCCATACACAGGACAAATACCACTGGCCTCTGTTCGCAGCTAATACAGTGTATTGGACTGAAGAGGATCTACTGTTCTTGTCAGGTTCCTAAGCAGAATTGAACTAGATATGGCCGTGTGTGTAGGAAGCACAGTTCTTTTGTTCTGAGCAAGCTCACTGTTCGGACCCCATAGGAAACACAGTAGAGTAGAATAGTGCTCTTTCTCTAAAGCAGAGTGTGTTTCTTGTAATGTGAGCTCGCGTTTGTTTCCCAGTCCTAAATGGAGTTGAGTCACAGGCAGTTTTTGGTCCTATGAGCATGAGTTCTTTTCTGGTAAGAAGAGTCACTATTGCGCTCCAAATTCCATACACAGTGCAAATAGCACTAGCATCTGTTCCCAGCAAGTACAGTGTATCGGAATGAAGAGGATCTACTGTTCTTGTCAGTTTCCTAGTCAGAGTTGAACTAGATATGGCCCGTGTGTGGGAAGCACAGTTCTTTTGTTCTGAGCAAGCTCACTGTTCGGACCCCATAGGAAACACAGTAGAGTAGAAGAGTGCTCTTTTCTCAAAAGCAGAGTGTGTTTCATGTAAGGCGAGCTAGCATTTGTTTCCTAGTCCTAAATGGAGTTGAATCACATGCAGTTTCTGGGCCTACGAGCAAGAGTTGTTTTCTGGTAAGAAGATTCACTATTGTGCTCCCATTGCCATACACAGTGCAAATAGCACTCGCGTCTGTTCCCAGCAAGCACAGTGTATCGGACTGAAGAGGAGCTACTGTTCTTGTCAGTTTCCTTAGCAGAGTTGAACTAGATATGGCCCGTGTGTGGGAAGAACAGTTCTTTTGTTCTGAGCAAGCTCACTGTTCTGGCCCTATAGGAAACACAGTAGAGTAGAAGAGTGCTCTTTTCTCAAAAGCAGAGTGTGTTTCTTGTACGGCGAGCTAGCATTTGTTTCCTAGTCCTAAATGGAGTTGAATCATATGCAGTTTCTGGTCCTACGAACAAGAGTTGTTTTCTGGTAAGGAAAGTCACTATTGCGCTCCCATTGCCATACACAGTGCAAATATCACTCGCGTCTGTTCCCAGCATGTACAGTGTATTGGACTGAAGAGGAGCTACTATTCTTGTCAGTTTCCTAAGCAGAGTTGAACTAGATATTGCCCGTGTGTAGGAAGCACAGTTCTTTTGTTCTGAGCAAGCTCACTGTTTGGACCCCATAGGAAACACAGTAGAGTAGAAGAGTGCTCTTTTCTCAAAAGCAGATTGTGTTTCTTGTAAGGCGAGCTAGCGTTTGTGTCCCAGTCCTAAATGGAGTTGAATCACATGCAGTTTCTGGTCCTACGAGCAAGAGTTGTTTTATGGTAAGAATAGTCACTATTGCACTGCCATTGCCATACACAGGACAAATAGCACTGGCGTCTGTTCCCAGCAAGTACAGTGTATCGGACTGAAGAGGAGCTACTATTCTTGTCAGTTTCCTAAGCAGAGTTGAACTAGATATGGCCCGTGTGTAGGAAGCACAGTTCATATGTTCTGAGCAAGCTCACTGTTCTGGCCCTATAGGAAAAACAGTAGAGTAGATGAGTGCTCTTTTCTCTAAAGCAGAGTGTGTTTCTTGTAAGGCAAGCTAGCGTTTGTATCCTAGTCCTAAATGGAGTTGAATCCCATGCAGTTTCTGGTCCTACGAGCAAGAGTTGTTTTATGGAAAGAAGAGTCACTATTGCACTGCCATTGCCATAAACAGGACAAATAGCACTGGCGTCTGTTCCCAGCAAGTACAGTGTATTGGACTGAACAGGAACTACTGTTCTTGTCAGTTTCCTAAGCAGAATTGAACTAGATATGGCCGTGTGTGTAAGAAGCACAGTTCTTTTGTTCTGAGCAAGCTCACTTTTCAGTCCCCATAGTAAACACAGTAGAGTAGAAGAGTGCTCTTTTGGCAAAAGCAGAGTGTGTTTCTTGTAAGGTGAGCTTGCGCTTGTTTCCCAGTCTTAAATGGAGTTGAGTAACATGTAGTTTTTGGTTGTACGAGCAAGAGTTGTTTTCTGATAAGAAGAGTCACTACTGCGCTCCCATTGCCAAACACAGTACAAATAGCACTTGCGTCTGTTCCCAGCGAGTACAGTGTATTGGTCTGAAGAGGAGCTACTGTTCTTGTCAGTTTCCTAAGCAGAGTTGAACTAGATATTGCCCGTGTGTAGGAAGCACAGTTCTTTTGTTCTGAGCAAGCTCACTGTTTGGACCCCATAGGGAACACAGTAGAGTAGAAGAGTGCTCTTTTCTCAAAAGCAGATTGTGTTTCTTGTAAGGCGAGCTAGCGTTTGTGTCCCAGTCCTAAATGGAGTGGAATCACATGCAGTTTCTGGTCCTACGAGCAAGAGTTGTTTTATGGTAAGAATACTCACTATTGCACTGCCATTGCCATACACAGGACAAATAGCACTGGCGTCTGTTCCCAGCAAGTACAGTGTATCAGACTGAAGAGGAGCTACTATTCTTGTCAGTTTCCTAAGCAGAGTTGAACTAGATATGGCCCGTGTGTAGGAAGCACAGTTCATATGTTCTGAGCAAGCTCACTGTTCTGGCCCTATAGGAAAAACAGTAGAGTAGATGAGTGCTCTTTTCTCTAAAACAGAGTGTGTTTCTTGTAAGGCGAGCTAGCGTTTGTATCCTAGTCCTAAATGGAGTTGAATCCCATGCAGTTTCTGGTCCTACGAGCAAGAGTTGTTTTATGGAAAGAAGAGTCACTATTGCGCTGCCATTGCCATAAACAGGACAAATAGCACTGGCGTCTGTTCTCAGCAAGTACAGTTTATTGGATTGAACAGGAACTACTGTTCTTGTCAGGTTCCTAAGCCGAATTGAACTAGATATGGCCGTGTGTGTAGGAAGCACAGTTCTTTTGTTCTGAGCAAGCTCACTTTTCAGTCCCCATAGGAAACACAGTGGAGTAGAAGAGTGCTCTTTTCTCAAAAGCAGAGTGTGTTTCTTGTAAGGCGAGCTAGGATTTGTTTCCCACTCCTAAATGGAGTTGAATCACATGCAGTTTCTGGTCCTACGAGCAAGAGTTGTTTTCTGGTAAGGAAAGTCACTATTGTGCTCCCATTGCCAAACACAGTGCAAATAGCACTCGCGTCTATTCCCAGCAAGTACAGTGTATCGGACTGAAGAGGAGCTACTATTCTTGTCAGTTTCCTAAGCAGAGTTGAACTAGATATTGCCCGTGTGTAGGAAGCACAGTTCTTTTGTTCTGAGCAAGCTCACTGTTTGGACCCCATAGGAAACACAGTAGAGTAGAAGAGTGCTCTTTTCTCAAAAGCAGAGTGTGTTTCTTGTAAGGCAAGCTAGCGTTTGTGTCCCAGTCCTAAATGGAGTGGAATCACATGCAGTTTCTGGTCCTACGAGCAAGAGTTGTTTTATGGTAAGAATAGTCACTATTGCACTGCCATTGCCATACACAGGACAAATAGCACTGGCGTCTGTTCCCAACAAGTACAGTGTATCGGACTGAAGAGGAGCTACTATTCTTGTCAGTTTCCTAAGCAGAGTTGAACTAGATAAGGCCCGTGTGTAGGAAGCACAGTTCATATGTTCTGAGCAAGCTCACTGTTCTGGCCCTATAGGAAAAACTGTAGAGTAGATGAGTGCTCTTTTCTCAAAAGCAGAGTGTGTTTCTTGTAAGTCGAGCTAGCGTTTGTATCCTAGTTCTAAATGGAGTTGAATCCCATGCAGTTTCTGGTCCTACGAACAAGAGTTGTTTTCTGGTAAGGAAAGTCACATTGCGCTCCCATTGCCATACACAGTGCAAATAGCACTCGCGTCTGTTCCCAGCAAGTGCATTGTATTAGACTGAATAGGTGGTACTGTTCTTGTCAGTTACCTAAGCAGAATTGAACTAGATATGGCCGTGTGTGTAGGAAGCACAGTTCTTTTGTTCTGAGCAAGCTCACTGTTCGGACACCATAGGAAACACAGTAGAGTAGAAGAGTGCTCTTTTCTCAAAAGCAGAGTGTGTTTCTTGTAAAGTGAGCTAGCATTTGTTTCCCACTCCTAAATGGAGTTGAATCACATGCAGTTTCTGGTCCTACGAGCAAGAGTTGTTTTCTTGTAAGGAAAGTCATTATTGCGCTCCCATTGCCATACACAGTGCAAATAGCACTCGCGTCTGTTCCCAGCAAGTACAGTGTATCGGACTGAAGAGGAGCTACTGTTCTTGTCAGTTTCCTAAGCAGAGTTGAACTAGATATGGCCCGTGTGTGTAGGAAGCACAGTTTTTATGTTCTGAGCAAGCTCACTGTTCTGGCCATATAGGAAACACAGTAGAGTAGATGAGTGCTCTTTTCTCTAAAGCAGAGTGTGTTTCTTGTAAGGCGAGCTAGCATTTGTTTCCTAGTCCTAAATGGAGTTGAATCCCATGCAGTTTCTGGTCCTACGAACAAGAGTTGTTTTGTGGTAAGGAAAGTCACATTGCGCTCCCATTGCCATACACAGTGCAAATAGCACTCGCGTCTGTTCCCAGCAAGTACAGTGTATTGGACTGAATAGGTGCTACTGTTCTTGTCAGTTTCCTAAGCAGAGTTGAACTAGATATGATCAGTGTGTGTAGGAAGCACAGTTCTTTTGTTGTGAGCAAGCTCACTGATTGGACCCCATAGGATACACAGTAGAGTAGAGGAGTGCTCTTTCCTCTAAAGCAGAGTGTGTTTCTAGTAAGGCAAGCTAGCATTTGTTTTGCAGTCCTAAATGGAGTTGAATATCATGCAGTTTGTGGTCCTACGAGCAAGAGTTGTTTTCTGGTAAGAAGAGTCACTATTGTGCTGCCATTGCCATACACAGTACAAATAGCACTGACATCTGTTCGCAGCAAGTACAGTGTATTGGACTGAAGAGGAACTACAGTTCTTGTCAGTTTCCTAAGCAGAATTGAACTAGATATGGCCGTGTGTGTAGGAAGCACAGTTCTTTTGTTCTGAGCAAGCTGAGAGTTTGGACACCATAGGAAACACAGTAGAGTAGAAGAGTGCTCTTTTCTCTAAAGCAGAGTGTGTTTCTTGTAAGGCGAGCTCGCGTTTGTTTCCCAGTCCTAAATGGAGTTGAGTCACAGGCAGTTTTTGGTCCTACGTGCAAGAGTTGTTTTCTGGTAAGAAGAGTCACTATTGCGCTCCAAATGCCATACACAGTGTGAATAGCACTCGCGTCTGTTCCCAGCAAGTACAGTGTATTGGACTGAATAGGAGCTACTGTTCTTGTCAGTTTCCTAAGCAGAGTTGAACTAGATATGGCCCGTGTGTGGGAAGCACAGTTCTTTTGTTCTGAGCAAGCTCACTGTTCTGGCCCTATAGGAAACACAGTAGAGTAGAAGAGTGCTCTTTTCTCAAAAGCAGAGTGTGTTTATTGTAAGGCGAGCTAGCGTTTCTTTCCCTGTCCTAAATGGAGTTGAATAACATGCAGTTTCTGTCCTACGAGCAAGAGTTGTTTTATGGTAAGAATAGTCACTATTGCACTGCCATTGCCATACACAGGACAAATAACACTGGCGTCTGTTCCCAGCAAGTACAGTGTATTGGACTGAAGAGGATCTACTGTTCTTGTCAGGTTCCTAAGCAGAATGGAACTAGATATGGCCGTGTGTGTAGGAAGCACAGTTCTTTTGTTCAGAGCAAGCTCACTGTTCGGAACCCCTAGGAAACACAGTAGTGTAGAAGAGTGCTCTTTTCTCAAAAGTAGATTGTGTTTCTTGTAAGGCAAGCTAGCGTTTGTTTCCCAGTCTTAAATGGAGTTGAATCACATGCAGTTTCTGTCCTACGATCAAGAGTTGTTTTCTGGTAAGGAAAGTCACTTTTGTGCTCCCATTGCCATGCACAGTGCAAATAGCACTCGCGTCTGTTCCCAGCAAGTACAGTGTATCGGACTGAAGAGGAGCTACTGTTCTTGTCAGTTTCCTAGGCAGAGTTGAACTAGATATGGCCCGTGCGTGGGAAGCACAGTTCTTTTGTTCTGAGCAAGCTCACTGTTCTGGCCCAATAGGAAAAACAGTAGAGTAGAAGAGTGCTCTTTTCTCAAAAGCAGAGTGTGTTTCTTGTAAGGCGAGCTAGCGTTTATTTCCCACTCCTAAATGGAGTTGAATCTCATGAGGTTTCTGGTCCTACGAGCAAGAGTTGTTTTATGGTAAAAATAGTCACTATTGCGCTGCCAATCCCGTACACAGGACAAATAGCACTGGCGTCTGTTCCCAGCAAGTACAGTGTATTGGACTGAAGAGGATCTACTGTTCTTGTCAGGTTCCTAAGCAGACTTGAACTAGATATGGCCGTGTGTGTAGGAAGCACAGTTCTTTTGTTCTGAGCAAGCTCACTGTTCGGACCCCATAGGAAACACAGTAGAGTAGAAGAGTGCTCTTTTCCCAAAAGCAGAGTGTGTTTCATGTAAGGCAGGCTAGCATTTGTTTCCTAGTCCTAAATGGAGTTGAATCCCATGCAGTTTCTGGTCCTATGAGCAAGAGTTGTTTTCTAGTAAGGAAAGTCACTATTGCGCTCTCATTGCCATACACAGTGAAAATAGCACTCGCGTCTCCCAGCAAATACAGTGTATCAGAATGAAGAGGAGCTACTGTTCTTGTCAGTTTCCTAAGCAGAGTTGAACTAGATATGTCCCGTGTGGGAATACAGTTCTTTTGTTCTGAGCAAGCTCACGGTTCTGGCCCTATATGAAACACAGTAGAGTAGAAGAGTACTCTTTTCTCTAAAGCAGAGTATGTTTCTTGTAAGGCGAGCTAGTGTTTGTTTCCCAGTCCTAAATGGAGTTGAATCACATGCAGTTTATGGTCCTACGAGCAAGAATTGTTTTATGGTAAAAAATAGTCACTATTGCACTGCCATTGCCATACACAGAACAAATAGGACTGGCGTGTGTTCCCAGCAAGTACAGTTTATTGGACTGAAGAGGATCTACTGTTCTTGTCAGGTTCCAAAGCAGAATTGAACTAGATATGGCCGTGTGTGTAGGAAGCACAGTTCTTTTGTTCTGAGCAAGCTCACTCTTCTAGCCCTATAGGAAACACAGTAGAGTAGAAGAGAGCTCTTTTCTCAAAAGCAGAGTGTGTTTCTTGTAAGGCGAGCTAGAGTTTGTTTCCCAGTCCTAAATGGAGTTGAGTCACATGCAGTTTTTTGTTCTACGAGCAAGAGATGTTTTCTGGTAAGACGAGTCACTATTGTGCTCTAATTGCCATACACAGTGCAAAAAGCACTGGCATCTGTTCCCAGCAAGTACAGTGTATTGGACTGAAGAGGATCTACTGTTCTTGTCAGGTTCCTAAGCAGAATTGAACTAGATATGGCCGTGTGTGTAGGAAGCACAGTTCTTTTGTTCTGAGCAAGCTCGCTGTTCGGACCCCATAGGAAACACAGTAGTGTAGAAGAGTGCTCTTTTCGCAAAAGCAGAGTGTGTTTCTTGTAAGGAGAGCTAGCGTTTGTTTCCCAGTCCTAAATGGAGTTGAATCACATGCAGTTTCTGGTCCTATGTGCAAGAGTTGTTTTTTGGTAAGAAGAGTCACTATTGCGCTGCCATTGTCATACAAAGGACAAATAGCACTGGCGTCTGTTCCCAGCATGTACAGTGTATTGGACTGAAGAGGATCTACTGTTCTTGTCAGTTTCCTAAGCAGAATTGAACTAGATATGGCCGTGTGTGTAAGAAGCACAGTTCCTTTGTTCTGAGCAACCTCACTGTTCGGACCACGTACGAAAAACAGTAGAGTAGATGAGTGCTCTTTTCTCTAAAGCAGAGTGTGTTTCTTGTAAGGCGAGCTCGCGTTTCTTTCCCAGTCCTAAATGGAGTTGTGTCACAGGCAGTTTTTGGTCCTACGAGCAAGAGTTGTTTTCTGGTAAGAAGAGTCACAATTGTGCTCCAATTGCCATACACAGTGCAAATAACACTCATGTCTGTTCCCAGCAAGTACAGTGTATTGGACTGAAGAGGAGCTACTGTTCTTGTCAGTTTCCTAAGCAGAGTTGAACTAGATACGATCAGTGTGTGTAGGAAGCACAGTTCTTTTGTTCTGAGCAAGCTCACTGTTCGGACCCCATAGGAAACACAGTAGTGTAGAAGAGTGCTCTTTTTTCAAAAGTAGAGTGTGTTTCTTGTAAGGCAAGCTAGCGTTTGTTTCCCAGTCTTAAATGGAGTTGAATCACATGCAGTTTCTGTCCTATGATCAAGAGTTGTTTTCTGGTAAGGAAAGCCACTTTTGTGCTCCCATTGCCATACACAGTGCAAATAGCACTCGCGTCTGTTCCCAGCAAGTACAGTGTATCGGACTGAAGAGGAGCTACTGTTCTTGTCAGTTTCCTAGGCAGAGTTGAACTAGATATGGCCTGTGCGTGGGAAGCACAGTTCTTTTGTTCTGAGCAAGCTCACTGTTCTGGCCCTATAGGAAAACAGTAGAGTAGAAGAGTGCTCTTTTCTCAAAATCAGATTGTGTTTCTTTTAAGGAGAGCTAGCGTTTGTTTCCCAGTCCTAAATGGAGTTGAATCATATGAGGTTTCTGGTCCTACGAGCAAGAGTTGTTTTCTGGTAAGGAAAGTCACTATTGCGCTCCCATTGCCATACACAGTGCAAATAGCACTAGCATCTGTTCCCAGCAAGTACAGTGTATCGGACTCAAGAGGAGCTACTGTTCTTGTCAGTTTCCTAAGCAGAGTTGAACTAGACATGGCCCGTGTGTGTAGGAAGAACAGTTCTTATGTTCTGAGCAAGATCACTGTTCTGGCACTATAGGAAACACAGTAGAGAAGAATAGTACTCTTTTCTCAAAAGCAGAGTGTGTTTCTTGTAATTCGAGCTAGCGTTTGTTTCCTAGTCCTAAATGGAGTTGAATCACATGCGGATTCTGGTCCTATGAGCAAGAGTTGTTTTATGGTAAGAATAGTCACTATTGCGCTGCCAATCCCATACACAGGACAAATAGCACTGGCGTCTGTTCCCAGCAAGTACAGTGTATTGGAATGAAGAGGATCTACTGTTCTTGTCAGGTTACTAAGCAGAATTGAACTAGATATGGCCATGTGTGTAGGAAGCACAGTTCTTTTGTTCTGAGCAAGATCACTGTTCTGGCCCTTTAGGAAACACAGTAGAGTAGAAGAGTGCTCTTTTCTCAAAAGTAGAGTGTGTTTCTTGTAAGGCAAAATAGAGTTTGTTTCCCAGTCCTAAATGGAGTTGAATCACATGCAGCTTTTTTTCCTACAAGCAAGAGTTGTTTTCTGGTAAGAAGAGTCACTATTGTGCTCCAATTGCCATACACAGTGCAAATAGCACTCGTGTCTGTTCCCAGCAATTACAGTGTATTGGACTGAAGAGGAGATACTGTTCTTGTCAGTTTCCTAAGCAGAGTTGAACTAGATATGGCCCGTGTTTGTAGGAAGCACAGTTCTTATGTTCTGAGCAAGCTCACTGTTCTGGCTCTGTAGGAAACACAGTAGAGTAGAAGAGTGCTCTTTTCTCTAAAGCAGAGTGTGTTTCTGGTAAGGCCAGCTCGCGTTTGTTTCCCAGTCCTAAATGGAGTTGAATCCCATCCAGTTTCTGGTACCATGAGCAAGAGTTGTTTTCTGGTAAGAAGAGTCACTATTGCGCTGCCGTTGACATACACAGGACAAATAGCACTGGCGTCTGTTCCCAGCAAGTACAGTGTATTGGACTGAAGAGGATCTACTGTTCTTGTCAGGTTCCTAAGCAGACTTGAACTAGATATGGCCGTGTGTGTAGGAAGCACAGTTCTTTTGTTCTGTGCAAGCTCACTGTTCGGACCCCATAGGAAACACAGTAGAGTAGAAGAGTGCTCTTTTCTCAAAAGCAGAGTGTGTTTCATGTAAGGCGAGCTAGCATTTGTTTCCTAGTCCTAAATGGAGTTGAATCACATGCAGTTTCTGGGCCTACGAGCAAGAGTTGTTTTCTGGTAAGAAGATTCACTATTGTGCTCCCATTGCCATACACAGTGCAAATAGCACTCGCGTCTGTTCCCAGCAAGCACAGTGTATCGGACTGAAGAGGAGCTACTGTTCTTGTCAGTTTCCTTAGCAGAGTTGAACTAGATATGGCCCGTGTGTGGGAAGAACAGTTCTTTTGTTCTGAGCAAGCTCACTGTTCTGGCCCTATAGGAAACACAGTAGAGTAGAAGAGTGCTCTTTTCTCTAAAGCAGAGTGTGTTTCTTGTAATGCTAGCTAGCGTTTGTTTCCCAGTCCTAAATGGAGTTGAATCCCATGCAGTTTCTGGTCCTATGAGCAAGAGTTGTTTTCTGGTAAGAAGAGTCACTATTGCGTTCCCATTGCCAAACACAGTGCAAATAGCACTCGCGTCTGTTCCCAGCAAGCACAGTGTATCGGACTGAAGAGGAGCTACTGTTCTTGTCAGTTTCCTTAGCAGAGTTGAACTAGATATGGCCCGTGTGTGGGAAGAACAGTTCTTTTGTTCTGAGCAAGCTCACTGTTCTGGCCCTATAGGAAACACAGTAGAGTAGAAGAGTGCTCTTTTCTCTAAAGCAGAGTGTGTTTCTTGTAATGCTAGCTAGCGTTTGTTTCCCAGTCCTAAATGGAGTTGAATCCCATGCAGTTTCTGGTCCTATGAGCAAGAGTTGTTTTCTGGTAAGAAGAGTCACTATTGCGTTCCCATTGCCAAACACAGTGCAAATAGCACTCGCGTCTGTTCCCAGCATGTACAGTGTATTGGACTGAAGAGGAGTTACTGTTCTTGTCAATTTCCTAAGCAGAGTTGAACTAGATATGGCCCGTGTGTGTAGGAAGCACAGTTCTTTTGTTTTGAGCAAGCTCACTGTTCGGACCCCATAAGAAACACAGTAGAGTAGAAGAGTGCTCTTTTCGCAAAAGCAGAGTGTGTTTCATGTAAGGCGAGCTAGCATTTGTTTCCCAGTCCTAAATGCAGTTGAATCCCATGCATTTTCAGGTCCTACGTGCAAGAGTTGTTTTCTAGTAAGGAAAGTCACTATTGCGCTCTCATTGCCATACACAGTGAAAATAGCACTCGCGTCTGTTCCCAGCAAGTACAGTGTATCAGAATGAAGAGGAGCTACTGTTCTTGTCAGTTTCCTAAGCAGAGTTGAACTAGATATGTCCCGTGTGGGAAGCACAGTTCTTTTGTTCTCAGCAAGCTCACTGTTCTGGCCCTATAGGAAACACAGTAGAGTAGAAGAGTACTCTTTTCTCTAAAGCAGAGTATGTTTCTTGTAAGGCGAGCTAGTGTTTGTTTCCCAGTCCTAAATGGAGTTGAATCACATGCAGTTTCTGGTCCTACGAGCAAGAATTGTTTTATGGTAAAAATAGTCACTATTGCACTGCCATTGCCATACACAGGACAAAGAGCACTGGCGTGTGTTCCCAGCAAGTACAGTGTATTGGACTGAAGAGGATCTACTGTTCTTGTCAGGTTCCAAAGCAGAATTGAACTAGATATGGCCGTGTGTGTAGGAAGCACAGTTCTTTTGTTCTGAGCAAGCTCACTGTTCTGGCCCTATAGGAAACACAGTAGAGTAGAAGATTGCTCTTTTCTCAAAAGTAGATTGTGTTTCTTGTAAGGCAAGCTAGCGTTTGTTTCCCAGTCTTAAATGGAGTTGAATCACATGCAGTTTCTGTCCTACGATCAAGAGTTGTTTTCTGGTAAGGAAAGTCACTTTTGTGCTCCCATTGCCATGCACAGTGCAAATAGCACTCGCGTCTGTTCCCAGCAAGTACAGTGTATCGGACTGAAGAGGAGCTACTGTTCTTGTCAGTTTCCTAGGCAGAGTTGAACTAGATATGGCCCGTGCATGGGAAGCACAGTTCTTTTGTTCTGAGCAAGCTCACTCTTCTGGCCCTATAGGAAACACAGTAGAGTAGAAGAGTGCTCTTTTCTCAAAAGCAGAGTGTGTTTCTTGTAAGGCGAGCTAGCGTTTATTTCCCACTCCTAAATGGAGTTGAATCTCATGAGGTTTCTGGTCCTAGGAGGAAGAGTTGTTTTATGGTAAAAATAGACACTATCGCGCTGCCAATCCCGTACACAGGACAAATAGCACTCGCGTCTGTTCCCAGTAAATACAGTGTATCAGAATGAAGAGGAGCTACTGTTCTTGTCAGTTTCCTAAGCAGAGTTGAACTAGATATGTCCCGTGTGGGAATACAGTTCTTTTGTTCTGAGCAAGCTCACGGTTCTGGCCCTATATGAAACACAGTAGAGTAGAAGAGTACTCTTTTCTCTAAAGCAGAGTATGTTTCTTGTAAGGCGAGCTAGTGTTTGTCTCCCAGTCCTAAATGGAGTTGAATCACATGCAGTTTATGGTCCTACGAGCAAGAATTGTTTTATGGTAAAAAATAGTCACTATTGCACTGCCATTGCCATACACAGAACAAATAGCACTGGCGTGTGTTCCCAGCAAGTACAGTTTATTGGACTGAAGAGGATCTACTGTTCTTGTCAGGTTCCAAAGCAGAATTGAACTAGATATGGCCGTGTGTGTAGGAAGCACAGTTCTTTTGTTCTGAGCAAGCTCACTCTTCTGGCCCTATAGGAAACACAGTAGAGTAGAAGAGAGCTCTTTTCTCAAAAGCAGAGTGTGTTTCTTGTAAGGCGAGCTAGAGTTTGTTTCCCAGTCCTAAATGGAGTTGAGTCACATGCAGTTTTTTGTTCTACGAGCAAGAGTTGTTTTCTGGTAAGACGAGTCACTATTGTGCTCTAATTGCCATACACAGTGCAAAAAGCACTGGCGTCTGTTCCCAGCAAGTACAGTGTATTGGACTGAAGAGGATCTACTGTTCTTGTCAGGTTCCTAAGCAGAATTGAACTAGATATGGCCGTGTGTGTAGGAAGCACAGTTCTTTTGTTCTGAGCAAGCTCACTGTTCGGACCCCATAGGAAACACAGTAGAGTAGAAGAGTGCTCTTTTCGCAAAAGCAGAGTGTGTTTCTTGTAAGGAGAGCTAGCGTTTGTTTCCCAGTCCTAAATGGAGTTGAATCACATGCAGTTTCTGGTCCTATGTGCAAGAGTTGTTTTATGGTAAGAAGAGTCACTATTGAGCTGCCATTGTCATACAAAGGACAAATAACACTGGCGTCTGTTCCCAGCATGTACAGTGTATTGGACTGAAGAGGAACTACTGTTCTTGTCAGTTTCCTAAGCAGAATTGAACTAGATATGGCCGTGTGTGTAAGAAGCACAGTTCTTTTGTTCTGAGCAACCTCACTGTTCGGACCACGTACGAAAAACAGTAGAGTAGAAGAGTGCACTTTTCTCTAAAGCAGAGTGTGTTTCTTGTAAGGCGAGCTCACGTTTGTTTCCCAGTCCTAAATGGAGTTGAGTCACAGGCAGTTTTTGGTCCTGCGAGCAAGAGTTGTTTTCTGGTAAGAAGAGTCACAATTGTGCTCCAATTGCCATACACAGTGCAAATAGCACTCATGTCTGTTCCCAGCAAGTACAGTGTATTGGACTGAAGAGGAGCTACTGTTCTTGTCAGTTTCCTAAGCAGAGTTGAACTAGATATGATCAGTGTGTGTAGGAAGCACAGTTCTTTTGTTCTGAGCAAGCTCACTGTTCGGACCCCATAGGAAACACAGTAGTGTAGAAGAGTGCTCTTTTTTCAAAAGTAGAGTGTGTTTCTTGTAAGGCAAGCTAGCGTTTGTTTCCCAGTCTTAAATGGAGTTGAATCACATGCAGTTTCTGTCCTATGATCAAGAGTTGTTTTCTGGTAAGGAAAGCCACTTTTGTGCTCCCATTGCCATACACAGTGCAAATAGCACTCGAGTCTGTTCCCAGCAAGTACAGTGTATCGGACTGAAGAGGAGCTACTGTTCTTGTCAGTTTCCTAGGCAGAGTTGAACTAGATATGGCCCGTGCGTGGGAAGCACAGTTCTTTTGTTCTGAGCAAGCTCACTCTCTGGCCCTATAGGAAAACAGTAGAGTAGAAGAGTGCTCTTTTCTCAAAATCAGATTGTGTTTCTTTTAAGGAGAGCTAGCGTTTGTTTCCCAGTCCTAAATGGAGTTGAATCATATGAGGTTTCTGGTCCTACGAGCAAGAGTTGTTTTCTGGTAAGGAAAGTCACTATTGCGCTCCCATTGCCATACACAGTGCAAATAGCACTAGCATCTGTTCCCAGCAAGTACAGTGTATCGGACTCAAGAGGAGCTACTGTTCTTGTCAGTTTCCTAAGCAGAGTTGAACTAGACATGGCCCGTGTGTGTAGGAAGAACAGTTCTTATGTTCTGAGCAAGATCACTGTTCTGGCACTATAGGAAACACAGTAGAGAAGAATAGTACTCTTTTCTCAAAAGCAGAGTGTGTTTCTTGTAATTCGAGCTAGCGTTTGTTTCCTAGTCCTAAATGGAGTTGAATCACATGCGGATTCTGGTCCTACGAGCAAGAGTTGTTTTATGGTAAGAATAGTCACTATTGCGCTGCCAATCCCATACACAGGACAAATAGCACTGGCATCTGTTCCCAGCAAGTACAGTGTATTGGAATGAAGAGGATCTACTGTTCTTGTCAGGTTCCTAAGCAGAATTGAACTAGATATGGCCGTGTGTGTAGGAAGCACAGTTCTTTTGTTCTGAGCAAGCTCACTGTTCTGGCCCTTTAGGAAACACAGTAGAGTAGAAGAGTGCTCTTTTCTCAAAAGTAGAGTGTGTTTCTTGTAAGGCAAAATAGAGTTTGTTTCCCAGTCCTAAATGGAGTTGAATCACATGCAGCTTTTTGTCCTACAAGCAAGAGTTGTTTTCTGGTAAGAAGAGTGACTATTGTGCTCCAATTGCCATACACAGTGCAAATAGCACTCGTGTCTGTTCCCAGCAATTACAGTGTATTGGACTGAAGAGGAGATACTGTTCTTGTCAGTTTCCTAAGCAGAGTTGAACTAGATATGGCCCGTGTTTGTAGGAAGCAGAGTTCTTATGTTCTGAGCAAGCTCACTGTTCTGGCTCTGTAGGAAACACAGTAGAGTAGAAGAGTGCTCTTTTCTCTAAAGCAGAGTGTGTTTCTGGTAAGGCCAGCTCGCGTTTGTTTCCCAGTCCTAAATGGAGTTGAATCCCATCCAGTTTCTGGTACCATGAGCAAGAGTTGTTTTCTGGTAAGAAGAGTCACTATTGCGCTGCCATTGACATACACAGGACAAATAGCACTGGCGTCTGTTTCCAGCAAGTACAGTGTATTGGACTGAAGAGGATCTACTGTTCTTGTCAGGTTCCTAAGCAGACTTGAACTAGATATGGCCGTGTGTGTAGGAAGCACAGTTCTTTTGTTCTGTGCAAGCTCACTGTTCGGACCCCATAGGAAACACAGTAGAGTAGAAGAGTGCTCTTTTCTCAAAAGCAGAGTGTGTTTCATGTAAGGCGAGCTAGCATTTGTTTCCTAGTCCTAAATGGAGTTGAATCACATGCAGTTTCTGGGCCTACAAGCAAGAGTTGTTTTCTGGTAAGAAGATTCACTATTGTGCTCCCATTGCCATACACAGTGCAAATAGCACTCGCGTCTGTTCCCAGCAAGCACAGTGTATCGGACTGAAGAGGAGCTACTGTTCTTGTCAGTTTCCTTAGCAGAGTTGAACTAGATATGGCCCGTGTGTTGGAAGAACAGTTCTTTTGTTCTGAGCAAGCTCACTGTTCTGGCCCTATAGGAAACACAGTAGAGTAGAAGAGTGCTCTTTTCTCTAAAGCAGAGTGTGTTTCTTGTAATGCTAGCTAGCGTTTGTTTCCCAGTCCTAAATGGAGTTGAATCCCATGCTTTTTCTGGTCCTATGAGCAAGAGTTGTTTTCTGGTAAGAAGAGTCACTATTGCGTTCCCATTGCCAAACACAGTGCAAATAGCACTCGCGTCTGTTCCCAGCAAGTACAGTGTATTGGACTGAAGAGGAGTTACTGTTCTTGTCAATTTCCTAAGCAGAGTTGAACTAGATATAGCCCGTGTGTGTAGGAAGCACAGTTCTTTTGTTTTGAGCAAGCTCACTGTTCGGACCCCATAGGAAACACAGTAGAGTAGAAGAGTGCTCTTTTCTCAAAAGCAGAGTGTGTTTCATGTAAGGCGAGCTAGCATTTGTTTCCCAGTCCTAAATGGAGTTGAATCCCATGCATTTTCAGGTCCTACGTGCAAGAGTTGTTTTCTAGTAAGGAAAGTCACTATTGCGCTCTCATTGCCATACACAGTGAAAATAGCACTCGCGTCTGTTCCCAGCAAGTACAGTGTATCAGAATGAAGAGGAGCTACTGTTCTTGTCAGTTTCCTAAGCAGAGTTGAACTAGATATGTCCCGTGTGGGAAGCACAGTTTTTTTGTTCTGAGCAAGCTCACTGTTCTGGCCCTATAGGAAACAAGGTAGAGTAGAAGAGTACTCTTTTCTCTAAAGCAGAGTATGTTTCTTGTAAGGCGAGCTAGTGTTTGTTTCCCAGTCCTAAATGGAGTGAATCACATGCAGTTTCTGGTCCTACGAGCAAGAATTGTTTTATGGTAAAAATAGTCACTATTGCACTGCCATTGCCGTACACAGGACAAATAGCACTGGCGTGTGTTCCCAGCAAGTACAGTGTATTGGACTGAAGAGGATCTACTGTTCTTGTCAGGTTCCAAAGCAGAATTGAACTAGATATGGCCGTGTGTGTAGGAAGCACAGTTCTTTTGTTCTGAGCAAGCTCACTCTTCTGGCCCTATAGGAAACACAGTAGAGTAGAAGAGTGCTCTCTTCTCAAAAGCAGATTGTCTTTCTTGTAAGGCGAGCTAGAGTTTGTTTCCCAGTCCTAAATGGAGTTGAGTCACATGCAGTTTTTTGTTCTACGAGCAAGAGTTGTTTTCGGGTAAGACGAGTCACTATTGTGCTCTAATTGCCATACACAGTGCAAATAGCACTGGCGTCTGTTCCCAGCAAGTACAGTGTATTGGACTGAAGAGGATCTACTGTTCTTGTCAGGTTCCTAAGCAGAATTGAACTAGATATGGCCGTGTGTGTAGGAAGCACAGTTCTTTTGTTCTGTGCAAGCTCACTGTTCGGACCCCATAGGAAACACAGTAGAGTAGAAGAGTGCTCTTTTCTCAAAAGCAGAGTGTGTTTCTTGTAAGGAGAGCTAGCGTTTGTTTCCCAGTCCTAAATGGAGTTGAATCACATGCAGTTTCTGGTCCTATGAGCAAGAGTTGTTTTATGGTAAGAAGAGTCACTATTGCGCTGCCATTGCCATACACAGGACAAATAGCACTGGCGTCTGTTCCCAGCAAGTACAGTGTATTGGACTGAAGAGGAGCTACTGTTCTTGTCAGGTTCCTAAGCAGAATTGAACTAGATATGGCCGTGTGTGTAGGAAGCACAGTTCTTTTGTTCTGAGCAAGCTCACTGTTCTGGCCCTATAGGAAAACAGTAGAGTAGAAGAGTGCTCTTTTCTCAAAAGCAGAGTGTGTTTCTTGTAAGACGAGCTAGCGTTTATTTCCCAGTCCTAAATGGAGTTGAATCACATGCGGTTTCTGGTCCTACGAGCAAGAGTTGTTTTATGGTAAGAATAGTCACTATTGCGCTGCCAATCACATACACAGGACAAATAGCACTGGCGTCTGTTCCCAGCAAGTACAGTGTATTGGAATGAAGAGGATCTACTGTTCTTGTCAGGTTCCTAAGCAGAATTGAACTAGATATGGCCGTGTGTGTAAGAAGCACAGTTCTTTTGTTTTGATCAAGCTCACTGTTCTGGCCCTTTAGGAAACACAGTAGAGTAGAAGAGTGCTCTTTTCTCAAAAGTAGAGTGTGTTTCTTGTAAGGCTAGATAGAGTTTGTTTCCCAGTACTAAATGGAGTTGAATCACATGCAGTTTTTTTTCCTACAAGCAAGAGTTGTTTTCTGGTAAGAAGAGTCACTATTGTGCTCCAATTGCCATACACAGGGCAAATAGCACTCGTGTCTGTTCCCAGCAAGTACAGTGTATTGGACTGAAGAGGAGCTACTGTTCTTGTCAGTTTCCTAAGCAGAGTTGAACTAGATATGATCAGTGTGTGTAGGAAGCACAGTTCTTTTGTTCAGAGCAAGCTCACTGTTCGGACCCCATAGGAAACACAGTAGTGTAGAAGAGTGCTCTTTTCTCAAAAGTAGAGTGTGTTTCTTGTAAGGCAAGCTAGCGTTTGTTTCCCAGTCTTAAATGGAGTTGAATCACATGCAGTTTCTGTCCTACGATCAAGAGTTGTTTTCTGGTAAGGAAAGTCACTTTTGTGCTCCCATTGCCATACACAGTGCAAATAGCACTCGCGTCTGTTCCCAGCAAGTACAGTGTATTGGACTGAAGAGGAGCTACTGTTCTTGTCAGTTTCCTAGGCAGAGTTGAACTAGATATGGCCCGTGCGAGGGAAGCACAGTTCTTTTGTTCTGAGCAAGCTCACTGTTCTGGCCCTATAGGAAAAACAGTAGAGTAGAAGAGTGGTCTTTTCTCAAAAGCTGAGTGTGTTTCTTGTAAGGCGAGCTAGCGTTTATTTCCCAGTCCTAAATGGAGTTGAATCACATGCGGTTTCTAGTCCTACGAGCAAGAGTTGTTTTATGGTAAGAATAGTCACTATTGTGCTGCCAATCCCATACACAGGACAAATAGCACTGGCGTCTGTTCCCAGCAAGTACAGTGTATTGGAATGAAGAGGATCTACTCTTCTTGTCAGGTTCCTAAGCAGAATTGAACTAGATATGGCCGTGTGTGTAGGAAGCACAGTTCTTTTGTTCTGAGCAAGCTCACTGTTCTGGCCTTTTAGGAAACACAGTAGAGTAGAAGAGTGCTCTTTTCTCAAAAGTAGAGTGTGTTTCTTCTAAGGCAAGATAGAGTTTGTTTCCCAGTCCTAAATGGAGTTGAATCACATGCAGTTTTTTTTCCTACAAGCAAGAGTTGTTTTCTGGTAAGAAGAGTCACTATTGTGCAGCAATTGCCATACACAGTGCAAATAGCACTCGTGTCTGTTCCCAGCAAGTACAGTGTATTGGACTGAAGAGGAGATACTGTTCTTGTCAGTTTCCTAAGCAGAGTTGAACTAGATATGGCCCGTGTTTGTAGGAAGCACAGTTCTTATGTTCTGAGCAAGCTCACTGTTCTGGCTCTACAGGAAACACAGTAGAGTAGAAGAGTGCTCTTTTCTCTAAAGCAGAGTGTGTTTCTGGTAAGGCCAGCTCGCGTTTGTTTCCCAGTCCTAAATGGAGTTGAATCCCGTCCAGTTTCTGGTACTATGAGCAAGAGTTGTTTTCTGGTAAGAAGAGTCACTATTGCGCTGCCATTGCCATACACAGGACAAATAGCACTGGCGTCTGTTCCCAGCAAGTACAGTGTATTGGACTGAAGAGGATCTACTGTTCTTGTCAGGTTCCTAAGCAGACTTGAACTAGATATGGCCGTGTGTGTAGGAAGCACAGTTCTTTTGTTCTGAGCAAGCTCACTGTTCGGACCCCATAGGAAACACAGTAGAGTAGAAGAGTGCTCTTTTCTCAAAAGCAGAGTGTGTTTCATGTAAGTTGAGCTAGCATTTGTTTCCCAGTCCTAAATGAAGTTGAATCCCATGCATTTTCTGGTCCTTCGAGCAAGAGTTGTTTTCTAGTAAGGAAAGTCACTATTGCGCTCTCATTGCAATACACAGTGAAAATAGCACTAGCGTCTGTTCCCAGCAAGTACAGTGTATCAGAATGAAGAGGAGCTACTGTTCTTGTCAGTTTCCTAAGCAGAGTTGAACCAGATATGTCCCGTGTGGGAAGCACAGTTCTTTTGTTCTGAGCAAGCTCACTGTTCTGGCCCTTTAGGAAACACAGTAGAGTAGAAGAGTACTCTTTTCTCTAAAGCAGAGTATGTTTCTTGTAAGGCGAGCTAGTGTTTGTTTCCCAGTCCTAAATGGAGTTGAATCACATGCAGTTTCTGGTCCTACGAGCAAGAATTGTTTTATGGTAAAAATAGTCACTATTGCACTGCCATTGCCATACACAGTGCAAATAGCACTGGCGTCTGTTCCCAGCAAGTACAGTGTATTGGACTGAATAGGTGCTACTGTTCTTGTCAGTTTCCTAAGCAGAATTGAACTAGATATGGCCGTGTGTGTAGGAAGCACAGTTCTTTTGTTCTGAGCAAGCTCACTGTTCGGACCCCATAGGAAACACAGTAGAGTAGAAGAGTGCTCTTTTCTCAAAAGCAGATTGTGTTTCATGTAAGGCGAGCTAGCGTTTGTTTCGCAGTCCTAAATGGAGTTGAATCCCATGCAGTTTATGGTAATAAGAGCAAGAGTTGTTTTCTGGTAAGAAGAGTCACTATTGTGCTGCCATTGCCATACACAGGACAAATACCACTGGCCTCTGTTCGCAGCAAATACAGTGTATTGGACTGAAGAGGATCTACTGTTCTTGTCAGGTTCCTAAGCAGAATTGAACTAGATATGGCAGTGTGTGTAGGAAGCACAGTTCTTTTGTTCTGAGCAAGCTCACTCTTCTGACCCCATAGGAAACACAGTAGAGTAGAATAGTGCTCTTTCTCTAAAGCAGAGTGTGTTTCTTGTAATGTGAGCTCGCGTTTGTTTCCCAGTCCTAAATGGAGTTGAGTCACAGGCAGTTTTTGGTCCTATGAGCAAGAGTTGTTTTCTGGTAAGAAGATTCACTATTGTGCTCCCATTGCCATACACAGTGCAAATAGCACTCGCGTCTGTTCCCAGCAAGCACAGTGTATCAGACTGAAGAGGAGCTACTGTTCTTGTCAGTTTCCTTAGCAGAGTTGAACTAGATATGGCCCGTGTGTGGGAAGAACAGTTCTTTTGTTCTGAGCAAGCTCACTGTTCTGGCCCTATAGGAAACACAGTAGAGTAGAAGAGTGCTCTTTTCTCTAAAGCAGAGTGTGTTTCTTGTAATGCTAGCTAGCGTTTGTTTCCCAGTCCTAAATGGCGTTGAATCCCATGCAGTTTCTGGTCCTATGAGCAAGAGTTGTTTTCTGGTAAGAAGAGTCACTATTGCGTTCCCATTGCCAAACACAGTGCAAATAGCACTCGCGTCTGTTCCCAGCATGTACAGTGTATTGGACTGAAGAGGAGTTACTGTTCTTGTCAATTTCCTAAGCAGAGTTGAACTAGATATGGCCCGTGTGTGTAGGAAGCACAGTTCCTTGGTTTTGAGCAAGCTCACTGTTCGGACCCCATAGGAAACACAGTAGAGTAGAAGAGTGCTCGTTTCTCAAAAGCAGAGTGTGTTTCTTGTAAGGCGAGCTAGCGTTTGTATCCCAGTCCTAAATGGAGTTGAACCACATGCAGTTTCTGGTCCTATGAGCAAGGATTGTTTTCTGGTAAGGAAAGTCACTATTGTGCTCCCATTGCCATACACAGGGCAAATAGCACTGGCGTCTGTTCCCAGCATGTACAGTGTATTGGACTGAAGAGGATCTACTGTTCTTGTCAGCTTCCTAAGCAGAATTGAACTAGATATGGCAGTGTGTGTAGGAAGCACAGTTCTTTTTTTCTGAGCAAGCTCACTGTTTGGACCCCATAGGAAACACAGTAGAGTAGAAGAGTGCTCTTTTGGCAAAAGCAGAGTGTGTTTCTTGTAAGGTGAGCTTGCGTTTGTTTCCCAGTCTTAAATGGTGTTGAGTAACATGTAGTTTTTGTTCGTAGGAGCAAGAGTTGTTTTCTGATAAGAAGAGACACTACTGCGCTCCTATTGCCAAACACAGTACAAATAGCACTTGTGTCTGTTCCCAGCAAGTACAGTGTATTGGACTGAAGAGGAGCTACTGTTCTTGTCAGTTTCCTAGGCAGAGTTGAACTAGATATGGCCCGTGCGAGGGAAGCACAGTTCTTTTGTTCTGAGCAAGCTCACTGTTCTGGCCCTATAGGAAAAACAGTAGAGTAGAAGAGTGGTCTTTTCTCAAAAGCTGAGTGTGTTTCTTGTAAGGCGAGCTAGCATTTATTTCCCAGTCCTAAATGGAGTTGAATCACATGCGGTTTCTAGTCCTACGAGCAAGAGTTGTTTTATGGTAAGAATAGTCACTATTGTGCTGCCAATCCCATACACAGGACAAATAGCACTGGCGTCTGTTCCCAGGAAGTACAGTGTATTGGAATGAAGAGGATCTATTCTTCTTGTCAGGTTCCTAAGCAGAATTGAACTAGATATGGCCGTGTGTGTAGGAAGCACAGTTCTTTTGTTCTGAGCAAGCTCACTGTTCTGGCCTTTTAGGAAACACAGTAGAGTAGAAGAGTGCTCTTTTCTCAAATGTAGAGTGTGTTTCTTCTAAGGCAAGATAGAGTTTGTTTCCCAGTCCTAAATGGAGTTGAATCACATGCAGTTTTTTTTCCTACAAGCAAGAGTTGTTTTCTGGTAAGAAGAGTCACTATTGTGCTCCAATTGCCATACACAGTGCAAATAGCACTCGTGTCTGTTCCCAGCAAGTACAGTGTATTGGACTGAAGAGGAGATACTGTTCTTGTCAGTTTCCTAAGCAGAGTTGAACTAGATATGGCCCGTGTTTGTAGGAAGCACAGTTCTTATGTTCTGAGCAAGCTCACTGTTCTGGCTCTACAGGAAACACAGTAGAGTAGAAGAGTGCTCTTTTCTCTAAAGCAGAGTGTGTTTCTGGTAAGGCCAGCTCGCGTTTGTTTCCCAGTCCTAAATGGAGTTGAATCCCATCCAGTTTCTGGTACTATGAGCAAGAGTTGTTTTCTGGTAAGAAGAGTCACTATTGCGCTGCCATTGCCATACACAGGACAAATAGCACTGGCGTCTGTTCCCAGCAAGTACAGTGTATTGGACTGAAGAGGATCTACTGTTCTTGTCAGGTTCCTAAGCAGACTTGAACTAGATATGGCCGTGTGTGTAGGAAGCACAGTTCTTTTGTTCTGAGCAAGCTCACTGTTCGGACCCCATAGGAAACACAGTAGAGTAGAAGAGTGCTCTTTTCTCAAAAGCAGAGTGTGTTTCATGTAAGGCGAGCTAGCATTTGTTTCCCAGTCCTAAATGAAGTTGAATCCCATGCATTTTCTGGTCCTTCGAGCAAGAGTTGTTTTCTAGTAAGGAAAGTCACTATTGCGCTCTCATTGCAATACACAGTGAAAATAGCACTCGCGTCTGTTCCCAGCAAGTACAGTGTATCAGAATGAAGAGGAGCTACTGTTCTTGTCAGTTTCCTAAGCAGAGTTGAACTAGGTATGTCCCGTGTGGGAAGCACAGTTCTTTTGTTCTGAGCAAGCTCACTGTTCTGGCCCTTTAGGAAACACAGTAGAGTAGAAGAGTACTCTTTTCTCTAAAGCAGAGTATGTTTCTTGTAAGGCGAGCTAGTGTTTGTTTCCCAGTCCTAAATGGAGTTGAATCACATGCAGTTTCTGGTCCTACGAGCAAGAATTGTTTTATGGTAAAAATAGTCACTATTGCACTGCCATTGCCGTACACAGGACAAATAGCACTGCCGTGTGTTCCCAGCAAGTACAGTGTATTGGACTGAAGAGGATCTACTGTTCTTGTCAGGTTCCAAAGCAGAATTGAACTAGATATGGCCATGTGTGTAGGAAGCACAGTTCTTTTGTTCTGAGCAAGCTCACTCTTCTGGCCCTATAGGAAACACAGTAGAGTAGAAGAGTGCTCTTTTCTCAAAAGCAGAGTGTGTTTCTTGTAAGGCGAGCTAGAGTTTGTTTCCCAGTCCTAAATGCAGTTGAGTCAAATGCAGTTTTTTGTTCTACGAGCAAGAGTTGTTTTCTGGTAAGACGAGTCACTATTGTGCTCCAATTGCCATACACAGTGCAAATAGCACTGGCGTCTGTTCCCAGCAAGTACAGTGTATTGGACTGAAGAGGATCTACTGTTCTTGTCTTGTTCCTAAGCAGAATTGAACTAGATATGGCCGTGTGTGTAGGAAGCACAGTTCTTTTGTTCTGAGCAAGCTCACTGTTCGGACCCCATAGGAAACACAGTAGAGTAGAAGAGTGCTCTTTTCGCAAAAGCAGAGTGTGTTTCTTGTAAGGAGAGCTAGCGTTTGTTTCCCAGTCCTAAATGGAGTTGAATCACATGCAGTTTCTGGTCCTACAAGAAAGAGTTGTTTTCTGGTAAGGAAAGTCACTATTGCGCTCCCATAGCCATACACAGTGCAAATAGCACTAGCGTCTGTTCAAAGCAAGTAGAGTGTATGGGACTGAAGAGGAGCTACTGTTCTTGTCGGTTTCCTAAGCAGAGTTGAACTAGATATGGCCCGTGTGTGTAGGAAGCACAGTTCTTATGTTCTGAGCAAGATCACTGTTCTGGCACTATAGGAAACACAGTAGAGAAGAATAGTACTCTTTTCTCAAAAGCAGAGTGTGTTTCTTGTAAGGCGAGCTAGCGTTTGTTTCCTAGTCCTAAATGGAGTTGAATCACATGCAGTTTTTGGTCCTATGAACAAGAGTTGTTTTCTGGTAAGAAAAGTCACATTGCGCTCCCATTGCCATACACAGTGCAAATAGCACTCGCGTCTGTTCCCAGCAAGTACAGTGTATTGGACTGAATAGGTGCTACTGTTCTTGTCAGTTTCCTAAGCAGAATTGAACTAGATATGGCCGTGTGTGTAGGAAGCACAGTTCTTTTGTTCTGAGCAAGCTCACTGTTCGGACCCCATAGGAAACACAGTAGAGTAGAAGAGTGCTCTTTTCTCAAAAGCAGAGTGTGTTTCATGTAAGGCAAGCTAGCGTTTGTTTCGCAGTCCTAAATGGAGTTGAATCCCATGCAGTTTATGGTAATAAGAGCAAGAGTTGTTTTCTGGTAAGAAGAGTCACTATTGTGCTGCCATTGCCATACACAGGACAAATACCACTGGCCTCTGTTCGCAGCAAATACAGTGTATTGGACTGAAGAGGATCTACTGTTCTTGTCAGGTTCCTAAGCAGAATTGAACTAGATATGGCCGTGTGTGTAGGAAGCACAGTTCTTTTGTTCTGAGCAAGCTCACTGTTCGGACCCCATAGGAAACACAGTAGAGTAGAATAGTGCTCTTTCTCTAAAGCAGAGTGTGTTTCTTGTAATGTGAGCTCGCTTTTGTTTCCCAGTCCTAAATGGAGTTGAGTCACAGGCAGTTTTTGGTCCTATGAGCATGAGTTCTTTTCTGGTAAGAAGAGTCACTATTGCGCTCCAAATTCCATACACAGTGCAAAAAGCACTCGCGTCTGTTCCCACCAAGTACAGTGTATCGGAATGAAGAGGATCTACTGTTCTTGTCAGTTTCCTAGGCAGAGTTGAACTAGATATGGGCCGTGTGTGGGAAGCACAGTTCTTTTGTTCTGAGCAAGCTCACTGTTCGGACCCCATAAGAAGCACAGTAGAGTAGAAGAGTGCTCTTTTCTCAAAAGCAGAGTGTGTTTCATGTAAGGCGAGCTAGCATTTGTTTCCTAGTCTTAAATGGAGTTGAATCACATGCAGTTTCTGGGCCTACGAGCAAGAGTTGTTTTCTGGTAAGAAGATTCACTATTGTGCTCCCATTGCAATACACAGTGCAAATAGCACTCGCGTCTGTTCCCAGCACGCACAGTGTATCGGACTGAAGAGGAGCTACTGTTCTTGTCAGTTTCCTTAGCAGAGTTGAACTAGATATGGCCCGTGTGTGGGAAGAACAGTTCTTTTGTTCTGAGCAAGCTCACTGTTCTGGCCCTATAGGAAACACAGTAGAGTAGAAGAGTGCTCTTTTCTCTAAAGCAGAGTGTGTTTCTTGTAATGCTAGCTAGCGTTTGTTTCCCAGTCCTAAATGGAGTTGAATCCCATGCAGTTTCTGGTCCTATGAGCAAGAGTTGTTTTCTGGTAAGAAGAGTCACTATTGCGTTCCCATTGCCAAACACAGTGCAAATAGCACTCTCGTCTGTTCCCAGCATGTACAGTGTATTGGACTGAAGAGGAGTTACTGTTCTTGTCAATTTCCTAAGCAGAGTTGAACTAGATATGGCCGTGTGTGTAGGAAGCACAGTTCTTTTGTTCTGAGCAAGCTCACTGTTCGGACCCCATAGGAAACACAGTAGAGTAGAATAGTGCTCTTTCTCTAAAGCAGAGTGTGTTTCTTGTAATGTGAGCTCGCTTTTGTTTCCCAGTCCTAAATGGAGTTGAGTCACAGGCAGTTTTTGGTCCTATGAGCATGAGTTCTTTTCTGGTAAGAAGAGTCACTATTGCGCTCCAAATTCCATACACAGTGCAAATAGCACTCGCGTCTGTTCCCAGCAAGTACAGTGTATCGGAATGAAGAGGATCTACTGTTCTTGTCAGTTTCCTAGGCAGAGTTGAACTAGATATGGCCCGTGTGTGGGAAGCACAGTTCTTTTGTTCTGAGCAAGCTCACTCTTCGGACCCCATAGGAAACACAGTAGAGTAGAAGAGTGCTCTTTTCTCAAAAGCAGAGTGTGTTTCATGTAAGGCGAGCTAGCATTTGTTTCCTAGTCCTAAATGGAGTTGAACCACATGCAGTTTCTGGTCCTATGAGCAAGGATTGTTTTCTGGTAAGGAAAGTCACTATTGTGCTCCCATTGCCATACACAGGGCAAATAGCACTGGCGTCTGTTCCCAGCATGTACAGTGTATTGGACTGAAGAGGATCTACTGTTCTTGTCAGCTTCCTAAGCAGAATTGAACTAGATATGGCAGTGTGTGTAGGAAGCACAGTTCTTTTTTTCTGAGCAAGCTCACTGTTTGGACCCCATAGGAAACACAGTAGAGTAGAAGAGTGCTCTTTTGGGAAAAGCAGAGTGTGTTTCTTGTAAGGTGAGCTTGCGTTTGTTTCCCAGTCTTAAATGGAGTTGAGTAACATGTAGTTTTTGGTCGTAGGAGTAAGAGTTGTTTTCTGATAAGAAGAGACACTACTGCGCTCCTATTGCCAAACACAGTACAAATAGCACTTGCGTCTGTTCCCAGCGAGTACAGTGTATTGGTCTGAAGAGGAGCTACTGTTCTTGTCAGTTTCCTAGGCAGAGTTGAACTAGATATGGCCCGTGTGTGTAGGAAGCTCAGTTCTTTTGTTCTGAGCAAGCTCACTGTTCGGACCGCATAGGAAACACAGAAGAGTAGAAGAGTGGTCTTTTCTCAAAAGCAGAGTGTGTTTCTTGTATGGCGATCTCGCGTTTGTTTCCCAATCCTAAATGGAGTTGAATCACATGCAGTTTCTGGTCCTACGAGCAAGAGTTGTTTTCTGGTAAGAAGAGTCACTATTGTGTTTACATTGTAATACACAGTGCAAATAGCACTGGCGTCTGTTCCCAGCATGTACAGTGTATTGGACTGAAGAGGATCTACTGTTTTTGTCAGGTTCCTAAGCAGAATTGAACTAGATATGGCAGTGTGTGTAGGAAGCACAGTTCTTTTTTTCTGAGCAAGCTCACTGTTTGGACCCCATAGGAAACACAGTAGAGTAGAAGAGTGCTCTTTTGTCAAAAGCAGAGTGTTTTTCTTGTAAGGTGGGCTTGCGTTTGTTTACCAGTCTTAAATGGAGTTGAGTAAACATGTAGTTTTTGGTCCTATGAGCAAGAGTTTTTTTCTGGTAAGAAGAGTCACTACTGCGCTCCCATTGCCATACACAGTACAAATAGCACTTGCGTCTGTTCCCAGCAAGTACAGTGTATTGAACTGAAGAGGAGCTACTCTTCTTGTCAGTTTCCTAAGCAGAGTTGAACTAGATATGGCCCATGTGTGTAGGAAGCACATTTCTTTTGTTCTGAGCAAGCTTACTGTTCTGGCCCTATAGGAAACAGAGTAGAGAAGATGAGTGCTCTTTTCTCAAAAGCAGAGTATGTTTCTTGTAAGGCGAGCTGGCATTTGTTCCCCAGTCCTAAATGGAGTTGAATCCCATGCAGTTTCTGGTCCTATGAGCAAGAGTTGTTTTCTGGTAAGAAGAGTCACTATTGCGCTCCCATTGTCATACACAGTGCAAATAGCACTCGCTTCTGTTCCCAGCATGTACAGTGTATTGGACTGAAGCGGATCTACTGTTCTTGTCAGTTTCCTAAGCAGAGTTGAACTAGATATGGCCCGTGTGTGTAGGAAGCACAGTTCTTTTATTCTGAGCAAGCTCACTTTTCGGACCCCATAGGAAACACAGTAGAGTAGAAGAGTGCCCTTTTCTCAAAAGCAGAGCGTGTTTTTGTAAGGCGAGCTAGCATTTGTTTCCCAGTCCTAAATGGAGTTGAATCACATGCAGTTTCTGGTCCTACGAGCAAGAGTTGTTTTCTGGTAAAAAGAGTCACTATTGTGCTCTCATTGCCATAGACAGTGCAAAGAGCACTCGTGTCTGTTCCCAGCAAGTACAGTGTATTGGACTGAATAGAAGTTACTGTTCTTGTCAGTTTCCTAAGCAGAGTTGAACCAGATATGGCCCGTGTGTGTAGGAGGCACAGTTCTTTTGTTCTAAGCAAGCTCATTGTTCTGGCCCTATAGGAAACACAGTAGAGTAGAAGAGTGATCTTTTCTCAAAAACAGAGGGTGTTTCTTGTAAGGCGAGTTAGCGTTTGTTTCCGAGTCCTAAATGGAGTTGAGTCACATGCAGTTTCTGGTCCTATGAGCAAGAGTTGTTTTCTGGTAAAAAAAGTCACTGTTGTGCTCCCATTGCCAAACACAATGCAAATAGCACTGGCGTCTGTTCCCAGCAAGTACAGTGTATTGGACTGAAGAGGATCTACTGTTCTTGTCAGGTTCCTAAGCAGACTTGAACTAGATATGGCCGTGTGTGTAGGAAGCACAGTTCTTTTGTTCTGAGCAAGCTCACTGTTCGGACCCAATAGGAAACACAGTAGAGTGGAAGAGTGCTCTTTTCTCAAAAGCAGAGTGTGTTTCATGTAAGGCGAGCTAGCATTTGTTTCCCAGTCCTAAATGAAGTTGAATCCCATGCATTTTCTGGTCCTTCGAGCAAGAGTTGTTTTCTAGTAAGGAAAGTCACTATTGCGCTCTCATTGCAATACACAGTGAAAATAGCACTCGCGTCTGTTCCCAGCAAGTACAGTGTATTTGACTGAAGAGGAGTTACTGGTCTCGTCAGTTTCCTAAGCAGAGTTAAACTAGATATGGCCCGTGTGTGTACGAAGCACTGTTCTTTTGTTCTGAGCAAGCTCACTGTTCGGACCCCATAGGAAACACAGCAGAGGAGAAGAGTGCTCTTTTCTCAAAAGCAGAGTGTGTCTTGTAAGGCGAGATAGCGTTTGTTTCCCAGTCCTAAATGGAGTTGAATCACAGGGAGTTTCTGGTCCTACGAGCAAGAGTTGTTTTCTGGTAAGAAGAGTAACTATTGTGCTCCCATTGTCATACACAGGGCAAATAACACTGGCGTCTGTTCCCAGCATGTACAGTGTATTGGACTGAAGAAGATCTACTGTTCTTGTCAGGTTCCTAAGCAGAATTGAACTAGATTTGGCCGTGTGTGTTGGAAGCACAGTTCTTTTGTTCTGAGCAAGCTCACTGTTCGGACCCCATAAGAAACACAGTAGAGTAGAAGAGTGCTCTTTTCTCAAAAGCAGAGTGTGTTTCTTATAAGGCGAGCTAAAATTTGTTTCCCAGTCTGAAATGGAGTTGAATCCCATGTAGTTTCTGGTCCTATGAGCAAGAGTTGTTTTCTGGTAAGAAGAGTCACTATTGCGCTCCCATTGTCATACACAGGGCAAATAACACTGGCGTCTGTTCCCAGCATGTACAGTGTATTGGACTGAAGGGGAGGTACTGTTCTTGTCAGTTTCCTAAGCAGAGTTGAACTAGATATAGCCCGTGTGTGTAGGAAGCACAGTTCTTCTTTTCTGAGCAAGCTCACTATTCTGGCCCTAAAGGAAACCCAGTAGAGTAGAAGAGTGCTCTTTTCTCAAAAGCAGAGTGTGTTTCTTGTAAGGCGAGCTAGCGTTTGTTTCCCAGTCCTAAATGGAGTTGAATCAAATGCAGTTTCTGGTCCTATGAGCAAGAGTTGTTTTCTGGTAAGAAGACTCACTACTGCTCTCCCATTGTCATCCACAGGGCAAATAGCACTGGCGTCTGTTCCCAGGAAGTACAGTGTTTGGAACGGAAGAGGATCTACTGATCTTGTCAGTTTCCTAAGCAGAATTGAAATAGATATGGCCGTGTGTGTAGGAAGCACAGTTCTTTTGTTCTGAGCAAGCTCACTGTTTTGGCCCTGTAGGAAAAACAGTAGAGTATAAGAGTGCTCTTTTCTCAAAAGCAGAGTGTGTTTATTGTAAGGCGAGCTAGCGTTTGTTTCCCAGTCCTAAATGGAGTTGAATCACATGCAGTTTCTGATCCTATGAGCAAGAGTTTTTTTTGGTAAGAAGAGTAACTATTGAGCTCCCATTGTCATACACAGGGCAAATAGCACTGGCGTCTGTTCCCAGCAAGTACAGTGTATTGGACTGAAGAGGAGATACTGTTCTTGTCAGTTTCCTAAGCAGAGTTGAACTAGATATAGCCCGTGTGTGTAGGAAGCACAGTTCTTTTGTTCTGAGCAAGCTCACTATTCTGGCCCTATAGGAAACAGAGTAGAGTAGAAGAGCCCTCTTTTCTCAAAAGCAGAGAGTGTTTCTTGTAAGGCGAGCTAGCGATTGTTTCCCAGTCCTAAATGGAGTTGAATCACATGCAGTTTCTGGTCCTACGAGCAAGAGTTGTCTTCTGGTAAGAAGCGTCACTATTGCACTCCCATTGTCATACAAAGGGCAAAAAGCACTGGCGTCTGTTCCCAGCAGGACAGTGTATGGTACTGAAGAGGATCTACTATTCTTGTCAGTTTCCTAAGCAGAGTTGAACTAGATATGGCCCGTGTGTGTAGGAAGCACAGTTCTTTTGTTCTGAGCAAGCTCACTGTTTGGACCCCAAAGGAAACACACTAGAGTAGAAGAGTGCTCTTTTCTCAAAAGCAGAGTGTGTTTCTTGTAAGGTGAGCTAGCGTTTGTTTCCCATTCCTAAATGGAGTTGAATCCCATGCAGTTTCTGGTCCTACGAGCAAGAGTTGTTTTATGGTAAGAATAGTCACTATTGCGCTGCCAATCCCATACACAGGACAAATAGCACTGGCGTCTGTTCCCAGCAAGTACAGTGTATTGGAATGAAGAGTATCTACTGTTCTTGTCAGGTTCCTAAGCAGAATTGAACTAGATATGGCCGTGTGTGTAGGAAGCACAGTTCTTTTGTTCTGAGCAAGCTCACTGTTCTGGCCCATTAGGAAACACAGTAGAGTAGAAGAGTGCTCTTTTCTCAAAAGTAGAGTGTGTTTCTTCTAAGGCAAGATAGAGTTTGTTTCCCAGTCCTAAATGGAGTTGAATCACATACAGTTTTTTTTCCTACAAGCAAGAGTTGTTTTCTGGTAAGAAGAGTCACTATTGTGTTCCAATTGCCATACATGGTGCAAATAGCACTCGTGTCTGTTCCCAGCAAGTACAGTGTATTGGACTGAAGAGGAGATACTGTTCTTGTCAGTTTCCTAAGCAGAGTTGAACTAGATATGGCCCGTGTTTGTAGGAAGCACAGTTCTTATGTTCTGAGCAAGCTCACTGTTCTGGCTCTATAGGAAACACAGTAGAGTAGAAGAGTGCTCTTTTCTCTAAAGCAGAGTGTGTTTCTGGTAAGGCCAGCTCGCGTTTGTTTCCCAGTCCTAAATGGAGTTGAATCCCATGCAGTTTCTGGTACTACGAGCAAGAGTTGTTTTCTGGTAAGAAGTGTCACTATTGCGCTGTCATTGCCATACACAGGACAAATAGCACTGGCGTCTGTTCCCAGCAAGTACAGTGTATTGGACTGAAGAGGATCTACTGTTCTTGTCAGGTACCTAAGCAGACTTGAACTAGATATGACCGTGTGTGTAGGAAGCACAGTTCTTTTATTCTGAGCAAGCTCACTGTTCGGACACCATAGGAAAACCAGTAGAGTAGAAGAGTGCTCTTTTCTCAAAAGCAGAGTGTGTTTCATGTAAGGCGAGCTAGCGTTTGTTTCCCAGTCCTAAATGGAGTTGAATCCCATGCATTTTCTGGTCCTTCGAGCAAGAGTTGTTTTCTAGTAAGGTAAGTCACTATTGCGCTCTCATTGCAATACACAGTGAAAATAGCACTCGCGTCTGTTCCCAGCAAGTACAGTGTATCAGAATGAAGAGGAGCTACTGTTCTTGTCAGTTTCCTAAGCAGAGTTGAACTAGATATGTCGCGTGTGGGAAGCACAGTTCTTTTGTTCTGAGCAAGCTCACTGTTCTCGCCCTTTAGGAAACACAGAAGAGTAGAAGAGTACTCTTTTCTCTAAAGCAGAGTATGTTTCTTGTAAGGCGAGCTAGTGTTTGTTTCCCAGTCCTAAATGGAGTTGAATCACATGCAGTTTCTGGTCCTACGAGCAAGAATTGTTTTATGGTAAAAATAGTCACTATTGCACTGCCATTGCCGTACACAGGACAAATAGCACTGGCGTGTGTTCCCAGCAAGTACAGTGTATTGGACTGAAGAGGATCTACTGTTCTTGTCAGGTTCCTAAGCAGAATTGAACTAGATATGGCCGTGTGTGTAGGAAGCACAGTTCTTTTGTTCTGAGCAAGCTCACTGTTCGGACCCCATAGGAAACACAGTTGAGTAGAAGAGTGCTGTTTTCTCAAAAGCAGAGTGTGTTTCTTGTAAGGAGAGCTAGCGTTTGTTTCCCAGTCCTAAATGGAGTTGAATCACATGCAGTTTCTGGTCCTATGAGCAAGAGTTGTTTTATGGTAAGAAGAGTCACTATTGCGTTGCCATTGCCAAACACAGGACAAATAGCACTGGCGTCTGTTCCCAGCAAGTACACTATATTGGACTGAAGAGTATCTACTGTTCTTGTCAGGTTCCTAAGCAGAATTGAACTAGATATGGCCGTGTGTGTAGGAAGCACAGTTCTTTTGTTCTGAGCAAGCTCACTGTTCGGACCAAATAGGAAACACAGTAGAGTAGAAGAGTGCTCTTTTCTCAAAAGCAGAGTGTGTTTCTTGTAAGGAGAGCTAGCGTTTGTTTCCCAGTCCTAAATGGAGTTGAATCACATGCAGTTTCTGGTCCTACAAGTAAGAGTTGTTTTCTGGTAAGGAAAGTCACTATTGCGCTCCCATTGCCATACACAGTGCAAATAGCCCTAGCGTCTGTTCCCAGCAAGTACAGTGTATCGGACTGAAGAGGAGCTACTATTCTTGTCAGTTTCCTAAGCAGAGTTGAACTAGATATGGCCCGTGTGTGTAGGAAGCACAGTTCTTATGTTCTGAGCAAGATCACTGTTCTGGCACTATAGGAAACACAGTAGAGAAGAATAGTACTCTTTTCTCAAAAGCAGAGTGTGTTTCTTGTAAGGCGAGCTAGCGTTTGTTTCCTAGTCCTAAATGGAGTTGAATCACATGCAGTTTTTGGTCCTATGAACAAGAGTTGTTTTCTGGTAAGAAAAGTCACATTGCGCTCCCATTGCCATACACAGTGCAAATAGCACTCGCGTCTGTTCCCAGCAAGTACAGTGTATTGGACTGAATAGGTGCTACTGTTCTTGTCAGTTTCCTAAGCAGAGTTGAACTAGATGTGATCCGTGTGTGTAGGAAGCACAGTTCTTTTGTTCTGAGCAAGCTCACTGTTTGGACCCCATAGGATACACAGTAGAGTAGAAGAGTGCTCTTTTCTCTAAAGCAGAGTGTGTTTCTTGTAAGGCGAGCTAGCGTTTGTTTCGCAGTCCTAAATGGAGTTGAATCCCATGCAGTTTATGGTACTAAGAGCAAGAGTTGTTTTCTGGTAAGAAGAGTCACTATTGTGCTACCATTGCCATACACAGGACAAATACCACTGGCCTCTGTTCGCAGCAAATACAGTGTATTGGACTGAAGAGGATCTACTGTTCTTGTCAGGTTCCTAAGCAGAATTGAACTAGATATGGCCGTGTGTGTAGGAAGCACAGTTCTTTTGTTCTGAGCAAGCTCACTGTTCGGACCCCATAGGAAACACAGTAGAGTAGAATAGTGCTCTTTTCTCTAAAGCAGAGTGTGTTTCTTGTAATGTGAGCGCGCGTTTGTTTCCCAGTCCTAAATGGAATTGAGTCACAGGCAGTTTTTGGTCCTATGAGCATGAGTTCTTTTCTGGTAAGAAGAGTCACTATTGCGCTCCAAATTCCATACACAGTGCAAATAGCACGCGCGTCTGTTCCCAGCAAGTACAGTGTATCAGAATGAAGAGGATCTACTGTTCTTGTCAGTTTCCTAGGCAGAGTTGAACTAGATATGGCCCGTGTGTGGGAAGCACAGTTCTTTTGTTCTGAGCAAGCTCACTGTTCGGACCCCATAGGAAACACAATAGAGTAGAAGAGTGCTCTTTTCTCAAAAGCAGAGTGTGTTTCATGTAAGGCGAGCTAGCATTTGTTTCCTATTCCTAAATGGAGTTGAATCACATGCAGTTTCTGGGCCTACGAGCAAGAGTTGTTTTCTGGTAAGAAGATTCACTATTGTGCTCCCATTGCCATACACAGTGCAAATAGCACTCGCGTCTGTTCCCAGCAAGCACAGTGTATCGGACTGAAGAGGAGCTACTGTTCTTGTCAGTTTCCTTAGCAGAGTTGAACTAGATATGGCCCGTGTGTGGGAAGAACAGTTCTTTTGTTCTGAGCAAGCTCACTGTTCTGGCCCTATAGGAAACACAGTATTGTAGAAGAGTGCTCTTTTCTCTAAAGCAGAGTGTGTTTCTTGTAATGCTAGCTAGCGTTTGTTTCCCAGTCCTAAATGGAGTTGAATCCCATGCAGTTTCTGGTCCTATGATCAAGAGTTGTTTTCTGGTAAGAAGAGTCACTATTGCGTTCCCATTGCCAAACACAGTGCAAATAGCACTCGCGTCTGTTCCCAGCATGTACAGTGTATTGGACTGAAGAGGAGTTACTGTTCTTGTCAATTTCCTAAGCAGAGTTTAACTAGATATGGCCCGTGTGTTTAGGAAGCACAGTTCTTTTGTTTTGAACAAGCTCACTGTTCGGACCCCATAGGAAACACAGTAGAGTAGAAGAGTGCTCGTTTCTCAAAAGCAGAGTGTGTTTCTTGTAAGGCGAGCTAGCGTTTGTATCCCAGTCCTAAATGGAGTTAAACCACATGCAGTTTCTGGTCCTATGAGCAAGGATTGTTTTCTGGTAAGGAAAGTCACTATTGCGCTCCCATTGCCATACACAGGGCAAATAGCACTGGCGTCTGTTCCCAGCATGTACATTGTATTTTACTGAAGAGGATCTACTGTTCTTGTCAGCTTCCTAAGCAGATTTGAACTAGATATGGTAGTGTGTGTAGGAAGCACAGTTCTTTTTTTCTGAGCAAGCTCACTGTTTGCACCCCATAGGAAACACAGTAGAGTAGAAGAGTGCTCTTTTGGCAAAAGCAGAGTGTGTTTCTTGTAAGGTGAGCTTGCGTTTGTTTCCCAGTCTTAAATGGAGTTGAGTAACATGTAGTTTTTGGTCATACGAGCAAGAGTTGTTTTCTGATAAGAAGAGTCACTACTGCGCTCCCATTGCCAAACACAGTACAAATAGCACTTGCGTCTGTTCCCAGCGAGTACAGTGTATTGGTCTGAAGAGGAGCTACTGTTCTTGTCAGTTTCCTAAGCAGAGTTGAACTAGATATGGCCCGTGTGTGTAGGAAGCTCAGTTCTTTTGTTCTGAGCAAGCTCACTGTTCGTACCCCATAGGAAACACAGAAGAGTAGAAGAGTGGTCTTTTCTCTAAAGCAGAGTGTGTTTCTTGTAAGGCGAGCTAGCGTTTGTTTCCCAGTCCTAAATGGAGTTGAATCACATGCAGTTTCTGGTCCTACGAGCAAGAGTTGTTTTCTGGTAAGAAGAGTCACTATTGTGTTTACATTGTCATACACAGGGCAAATAGCACTGGCGTCTGTTCCCAGCATGTACAGCGTATTGGACTGAAGAGGATCTACTGTTTTTGTCAGTTTCCTAAGCAGAATTGAACTAGATATGGCAGTGTGTGTAGGAAGCACAGTTCTTTTTTTCTGAGCATGCTCACTGTTTGGACCCCATAGGAAACACAGTAGAGTAGAAGAGTGCTCTTTCGTCAAAAGCAGAGTGTTTTTCTTGTAAGGTGGGCTTGCGTTTGTTTCCCAGTCTTAAATGGAGTTGAGTAAACATGTAGTTTTTGGTCGTATGAGCAAGAGTTTTATTCTGGTAAGAAGAGTCACTACTGCGCTCCCATTGCCATACACAGTACAAATAGCACTTGCGTCTGTTCCCAGCAAGTACAGTGTATTGAACTGAAGTGGAGCTACTCTTCTTGTCAGTTTCCTAAGCAGAGTTGAACTAGATATGGCCCGTGTGTGTAGGAAGCACAGTTCTTTTGTTCTGAGCAAGCTTACTGTTCTGGCCCTATAGGAAACAGAGTAGAGAAGATGAGTGCTCTTTTCTCAAAAGCAGAGTATGTTTCTTGTAAGTCGAGCGGGCATTTGTTCCCCAGTCCTAAATGGAGTTGAATCCCATTCAGTTTCTGGTCCTATGAGCAAGAGTTGTTTTCTGGTAAGAAGAGTCACTATTGCGCTCCCATTGTCATACACAGTGCAAATAGCACTCGCGTCTGTTCCCAGCTTGTACAGTGTATTGGACTGAAGCGGATCTACTGTTCTTGTCAGTTTCCTAAGCAGAGTTGAACTAGATATGGCCCGTGTGTGTAGGAAGCACAGTTCTTTTATTCTGAGCAAGCTCACTTTTCGGACCCCATAGGAAACACAGTAGAGTAGAAGAGTGCCCTTTTCTCAAAAGCAGAGCGTGTTTCTTGTAAGGCGAGCTAGCGTTTGTTTCCCAGTCCTAAATGGAGTTGAATCACATGCAGTTTCTGGTCCTACGAGCAAGAGTTGTTTTCTGGTAAAAAGAGTCACTATTGTGCTCTCATTGCCATACACAGTGAAAATAGCACTCGCGTCTGTTCCCAGCAAGTACAGTGTATCAGAATGAAGAGGAGCTACTGTTCTTGTCAGTTTCCTAAGCAGAGTTGAACTAGATATGTCCCGTGTGGGAAGCACAGTTCTTTTGTTCTGAGCAAGCTCACTGTTCTGGCCCTTTAGGAAACACAGTAGAGTAGAAGAATACTCTTTTCTCTAAAGCAGAGTATGTTTCTTGTAAGGCGAGCTAGTGTTTGTTTCCCAGTCCTAAATGGAGTTGAATCACATGCAGTTTCTGGTCCTACGAACAAGAATTGTTTTATGGTAAAAATAGTCACTATTGCGCTCTCATTGCCATACACAGTGAAAATAGCACTCGCGTCTGTTCCCAGCAAGTACAGTGTATCAGAATGAAGAGGAGCTACTGTTCTTGTCAGGTTCCAAAGCAGAATTGAACTAGATATGGCCATGTGTGTAGGAAGCACAGTTCTTTTGTTCTGAGCAAGCTCACTCTTCTGGCCCTATAGGAAACACAGTAGAGTAGAAGAGTGCTCTTTTCTCAAAAGCAGAGTGTGTTTCTTGTAAGGCGAGCTAGAGTTTGTTTCCCAGTCCTAAATGGAGTTGAGTCACATGCAGTTTTTTGTTCTACGAGCAAGAGTTTTTTTCTGGTAATACGAGTCACTATTGTGCTCCAATTGCCATACACAGTGCAAAGAGCACTGGCGTCTGTTCCCAGCAAGTACAGTGTATTGGACTGAAGAGGATCTACTGTTCTTGTCAGGTTCCTAAGCAGAATTGAACTAGATATGGCCGTGTGTGTAGGAAGCACAGTTCTTTTGTTCTGAGCAAGCTCACTGTTCGGACCCCATAGGAAACACAGTAGAGTAGAAGAGTGCTGTTTTCTCAAAAGCAGAGTGTGTTTCTTGTAAGGAGAGCTAGCGTTTGTTTCCCAGTCCTAAATGGAGTTGAATCACATGCAGTATTTGGTCCTACGAGCAAGAGTTGTTTTCTGGTAAGGAAAGTCACTATTGCCCTCCCATTGCCACACACAGTGCAAATAGGACTCGCTTCTGTTCCCATCAAGTACAGTGTATTGGACTGAAGAGGAGCTACTGTTCTTGTCAGTTTCCTAAGCAGAGTTGAACTAGATATGGCCCATGTGTGTAGGAAGCACAGTTCTTTTGTTCTGAGCAAGCTCACTGTTCGAACCCCATAGGAAACACATTAGAGTAGAAGAGTGCTCTTTTCTCAAAAGCAGAGTGTGTTTCTTGTAAGGCGAGCTAGTGTTTGTTTCTCAGTACTAAATGGAGTTTAATCACATGCAGTTTCTGGTCCTATGAGCAAGAGTTTTTTCTGGTAAGAAGAGTCACTATTGTGCTCCCATTGTCATACATGGGCAAATATCACTGCCTCTGTTCCCAGCATGTACAGTGTATTGGACTGAGGAGGATCTACTGTTCTTGTCAGTTTCCTAAGCAGAGTTGAACTAGATATGGCCAGTGTGTGTAGGAAGCACAGTTTTTTGTTCTGAGCAAGGTCACTGTTCGAAAACATAGTTAACACAGTAGAGTAGAAGAGTGCTCTTTTCTCAAAAGCAGAGTGTGTTTCTTGTAAGGCGAGCTAGCGTTTGTTTCCCAGTCCTAAATGGAGTTGAATCACATGCAGTTTTTGATCCTACGAGCAAGAGTTGTTTTCTGGTAAGGAAAGTCACTATTGCGCTCCCATTGACATACACAGTGCAAATAGCACTCGCGACTGTTCCCAGCAAGTACAGTGTTTTGGACTTAAAAGGAGATACTGGTCTTGTCAGTTTCCTAAGCAGAGTTGAACTAGATATGGCCCCTGTGTGTAGGAAGCTCACTTCTTTTGTTCTAAGCAAGCTCACTGTTCTGTCCCTATAGGAAACATAGTAGAGGAGAAGAGTGATCTTTTCACAAATGCAGAGTGTGTTTCTTGTAAGACGAGTTAACGTTTGTTTCCCAGTCCTAAATGGAGTTGAATCACATGTAGTTTCTGGTCCTACGAGCAAGAGTTGTTTTCTGGTAAGAAGAATCACTATTGCGCTCCCATTGACATACACAGGCCAAATAGCACTGGCTTCTGTTCCCAGCATGTACCGTGTATTGGACTGAAGAGGAGCTACTGTTCTTGTCAGTTTCCTAAGCAGAGTTGAACTAGATATGGCCCGTTTGTGTAGGAAGCACAGTTCTTTTGTTCTGAGTAAGCTCACTATTCAGGCCCTATAGGAAACACAGTAGAGTAGAAGAGTGCTCTTTTCTCAAAAGCAGAGTGTGTTTCTTGTAAGGCGAGCTAGCATTTGTTTCCCAGTCCTAAATGGAGTTCAATCACATGCAGTTTCTGGTCCCAAGATCAAGAGTTTTTTTCTGGTAAGAAGAGTCACTATTGTGCTCCCATTGTCATACACAGGGCAAATATCACTGGCGTCTGTTCCCAGCATGTACAGTGTATTGGACTGAGGAGGAGTTACTGTTCTTGTCAATTTCCTAAGCAGAGTTGAACTAGATATGGCCCGTGTGTGTAGGAAGCACAGTTTTTTATTCTGAGCAAGGTCACTGTTCGAAACCATAGTAAACACATTAGAGTAGAAGAGTGCTCTTTTCTCAAAAGCAGAGTGTGTTTCTTGTAAGGCGAGACAGTGTTTGTTTCCCAGTCCTAAATGGAGTTGAATCACATGCAGTTTCTGGTCCTACGAGCAAGGATTGTTTTCTGGTAAGGAAAGTCACTATTGCGCTCCCATTGACATACACAGTGCAAATAGCACTCGCGTCTGTTCCCAGCAAGCACAGTGTATTGGACTTAAAAGGAGATACTGTTCTTGTCAGCTTCCTAAGCAGAGTTGAACTAGATATGGCCCCTGTATGTAGGAAGCTCAGTTCTTTTGTTCTAAGCAAGCTCACTGTTCTGTCCCTATAGGAAACATAGTAGAGGAGAAGAGTGATCTTTTCACAAATGCAGAGTGTGTTTCTTGTAAGGCGAGCTAGTTTTTGTTTCCCAGTCCTAAATGGAGTTGAATCACATGTAGTTTCTGGTCCTACGTGCAAGAGTTGTTTTCTGGTAAGAAGAATCACTATTGCGCTCCCATTGTCATACACAGGGCAAATAGCACTGGCTTCTGTTCCCAGCATGTACCGTGTATTGGACTGAAGAGGAGCTACTGTTCTTGTCAGTTTCCTAAGCAGAATTGCACCAGATATGGCTGTGTGTGTAGGAAGCACAGTTCATTTGTTCTGAGCACTCTCACTGTTTTGGCTCTATAGGAAACACAGTAGAGTAGAAGAGTGCTCTTTTCTCAAAAGCAGAGTGTGTTTCTTGTAAGGCGAGCTAGCATTTGTTTCCCAGTCATAAATGGAGTTCAATCACATGCAGTTTCTGGTCACAAGATCAAGAGTTGTTTTCTGGTAAGAAGAGTCACTATTGCACTCCCATTGTCATACACAGGGCAAATAGCACTGGCGTCTGTTCCCAGCATGTATAGTGTATTGGATTGAAGAGGATCTACTGTTGTTGCCAGTTTCCTAAGCAGAATTGAACTAGATATGGCCGTGTGTGTAGGAAGCACAGTTCTTTTGTTCTGAGCAAGCTCACTTTTCTGGCCCTATAAAAAACACAGTAGAGTAGAAGAGTGATCTTTTCTCAAAGGCAGAGTGTGTTTCTTGTAAGGCAAGCTAGCGTTTGTTTCCCAGTCCTAAAAGGAGTTGAATCACATGCAGTTTTTGATCCTCTGAGCAAGAGTTGTTTTCTGTTAAGGAAAGTCACTATTGCGCTCCGATTGCCATACACAGAGCAAACAGCACTGGCGTCTGTTCCCAGCAAGTACAGTGTATTGGACTGAAGAGGATCTACTGTTCTTGTCAGTTTCCTAAGCAGAATGGAACTAGATATGGCACATGTGTGTAGGAAGCACAGTTCTTTTGTTCTGAGAAGCTCACTATTCTGGCCCTATAGGAAACACAGTGGAGTAGAAGAGTGCTCTTTTCTCAAAAGTAAAGTGTGTTTCTTGTAAGGCGAGCTAGCGTTTGTTTCCCAGTCCTAAATGGAGTTGAATCACATGCAGTTTTTGATCCTACAAGCAAGAGTTGTTTTCTGGTAAGGAAAGTCCCTATTGCGCTCCCATTGACATACACAGTGCAAATAGCACTCGCGTCTGTTCCCAGCAAGTACAGTGTATTGGACTTAATAGGAGATACTTTTCTTGTCAGTTTCCTAAGCAGAATTGAACTAGATATGGCCGTGTGTGTAGGAAGCACAGTTCTTTTGTTCTGAGCATGCTCACTTTTCTGGCCCTATAGGAAACCCAGTAGAGTAGAAGAGTGCTCTTTTCTCAAAAGCAGAGTGTGTTTCTTGTAAGGCAAGCTAGTGTTTGTTTCCCAGTCCTAAATGGAGTTGAATCACATGCAGTTTCTGATCCTACGAGCAAGAGATTTTTTTGGTAAGAAGAGTAACTATTGAGCTCCCATTGTCATACACAGGGCAAATAGCACTGGCGTCTGTTCCCAGCAATTACAGTGTATTGGACTGAAGAGGAGCTACTGTTCTTGTCAGTTTCCTAAGCAGAGTTGAACTGGTTATAGCCCGTGTGTGTAGGAAGCACAGTTCTTTTGTTCTGAGCAAGCTCACTATTCTGGCCCTATAAGAAACAGAGTAGAGTAGAAGAGTCCTCTTTTCTCAAAAGCAGAGAGTGTTTCTTGTAAGGCGAGCTAGCATTTGTTTCCCAGTCCTAAATGGAGTTGAATGACATGCAGTTTCTGGTCCTACGAGGAAGAGTTGTCTTCTGGTAAGAAGGGTCACTATTGCACTCCCATTGTCATACAAAGGGCAAAAAGCACTGGCGTCTGTTCCCAGCAGGACAGTGTATGGTACTGAAGAGGATCTACTGTTCTTGTCAGTTTCCTAAGCAGAGTTGAACTAGATATGGCCCGTGTGTGTAGGAAGCACAGTTCTTTTGTTCTGAGCAAGCTGACTGTTTGGACCCCAAAGGAAACACAGTAGAGTAGAAGAGTGCTCTTTTCTCAAAAGCAGAGTGTGTTTCTTGTAAGGCGAGCTAGTGTTTGTTTCCCAGTACTAAATGGAGTTGAATCACATGCAGTTTCTGGTCCTACGAGCAAGAGTTGTTTTCTGGTAAGAAGAGTCACTATTGTGCTCCAATTGCCATATACAGTGCAAATAGCACTCGCGTCTGTTCCCAGCAAGTACAGTGTATTGGACTGAAGAGGAGCTACTGTTCTTGTCAGTTTCCTAAGCAGAGTTGAACAAGATATGGGTCGTGTGTGTAGGAAGCACAGTTCTTTGTTCTGAGCAAGCTCACTGTTCAGACCACAAAGGAAACACAGTAGAGTAGAAGAGTGCTCTTTTCTCAAAAGCAGAGTGTTTTTCTTGTAAGGCGAGCTAGCGTTTGTTTCCCAGTACTAAATGGAGTTGAATCACATGCAGTTTCTGGTCCTACGAGCAAGAGTTGTTTTCTGGTAAGAAGAGTCACTATTGCGCTCCAATTGCCATATACAGTGCAAATAGCACTCGCCTCTGTTCCCAGCAAGTACAGTGTATTGTACTGAAGAGGAGCTACTGTTCTTGTCAGTTTCCTAAGCAGAGTTGAACAAGATATGGGTCGTGTGTGTAGGAAGCACAGTTCTTTGTTCTGAGCAAGCTCACTGTTCGGACCCCAAAGGAAACACAGTAGAGTAGAAGAGTGCTCTTTTCTCGAAAGCAGAGTGTGTTTCTTGTAAGGCGAGCTAGCATTTGTTTCCCAATCTGAAATGGAGTTGAATCCCATGCAGTTTCTGGTCCTATGAGCAAGAGTTGTTTTCTGGTAAAAAGAGTCACTATTGTGCTCCCATTGTCATACACAGGGCAAACAGTAGTGGCGTCTGTTCCCAACATGTACAGTGTACTGGACTGAAGAGGAGGTACTGTTCTTGTCAGTTTCCTAAGCAGAGTTGAACTAGATATAGCCCGTGTGTGTAGGAAGCACATTTCTTTTGTTCTGAGCAAGCTCACTATTCTGGCCCTATATGAAACACAATAGAGTAGAAGAGTCCTCTTTTCTCAAAAGCAGAGAGTGTTTCTTTTAAGGTGAGCTAACGTTTGTTTCCCAGTCCTAAATGGAGTTGAATCCCATGCAGTTTCTGGTCCTACGAGCAAGAGTTGTCTTCTGGTAAGAAGCATCACTATTGCACTCCCATTGTCATACAAAGGGCAAATAGCACTGGCGTCTGTTCCCAGCTGGACAGTGTATGGGACTGAAGAGGAGCTGCTGTTCTTGTCAGTTTTCTAAGCAGAGTTGAACTAGATATGGCCCGTGTGTGTAGGAAGCACAGTTCTTTTGTTCTGATCAAGCTGACTGTTTTTACCCTAAAGGAAACACAGTAGAGTAGAAGAGTGCTCTTTTCTCAAAAGCAGAGTGTGTTTCTTGTAAGGCGAGCTAGCGTTTGTTTCCCAGTCCTAAATGGAGTTGAATCCCATGCAGTTTCTGGTCATACGAGCAAGAGTTGTTTTCTGGTAAGAAGAGTTACTATTGCGCTCTTATTGTCATACACAGGGCAAATAGCACTGGCGTCTGTTTCCAGCAAGTACAGTGTATTGGACTGAAGAGGAGCTACTGTTCTTGTCAGTTTCCTAAGCAGAGTTGAACTAGATGTGGCCCGTGTGTGTAGGAAGCACAGTTCTTTTGTTCTGAGCAAGCTCACTGTTTGGACCCCAAAGGAAACACAGTAGAGTAGAAGAGTGCTCTTTTCTCGAAAGCAGAGTGTGTTTCTTGTAAGGCTAGCTAGCGTTTGTTTCCCATTCTAAAATGGAGTGGAATACCATGCAGTTTCTGGTCCTATGAGCAAGAATTGTTTTCTGGTAAGAAGATTCAGTATTGTGCTGCCATTGCCATACACAGGACAAATACCACTGGCCTCTGTTCGCAGCAAATACAGTGTATTGGACTGAAGAGTATCTACTGTTCTTGTGAGTTTCCTAAGCAGAATTGAACTAGATATGGCCGTGTGTGTAGGAAGCACAGTTCTTTTATTCTGAGCAAGCTCACTGTTCGAACCCATAGGAAACACAGTAGAGTAGAAGAGTGCCCTTTTCTCAAAAGCAGAGTGTGTTTCTTGTAAGGCGAGCTAGCATTTGTTTCCCAGTCCTAAATGGATTTGAATCACATGCAGTTTCTGGTCCTACGAGCAAGAGTTGTTTTCTGTAAGAAGAGTCACTATTGTGCTTCCATTGCCATACACAGGGCAAATAGCACTGGCGTCTATTCCCAGCTTGTACAGTGTATTGGACTGAAGAGGATATACTGTTCTTGTCAGTTTCCTAAGCAGAATTGAACTAGAAATGGCCGTGTGTGTAGGAAGCACAGTGTTTTTGTACTGAGCAAGCTCACTGTTCGAACCCATAGGAAACACAGTAGAGTAGAAGAGTGTTCTTTTCTCAAAAGCAGAGTGTGTTTCTTGTAAGGCGAGCTAGCATTTGTTTCCCAGTCCTAAATGGAGTTGAATCACATGCAGTTTCTGGTCCTACGAGCAAGAATTTTTTTCTGGTAAGAAGAGTCACTATTGCGCTCCCATTGTCATACACAGGGCAAATAGCACTGGTGTCTGTTCCCAGCATGTACAGTGTATTGGACTGAAGAGGAGCTACTGTTCTTGTCAGTTTTCTAAGTAGAAGTGAACAGGATATGGCCCGTGTGTAGGAATCACAGTTCTTTTGTTCTGAGCAAGCTCACTGTTCGAACCCATAGTAAACACAGTAGAGTAGAAGAGTGCTCTTATCTCAAAATCAGAGTGTGTTTCTTGTAAGGCGAGCTAGCGTTTGTTTCCCAGTCATAAAAGGAGTTGAATCCCATGCAGTTTCTGGTCCTACGAGCAAGAGTTGTTTTCTGGTGAGAAGAGTCACTATTGCGGTCCCATTTTCATACACAGGGCAAATAACACTGGCGTCTGTTCCCAGCATGTACAGTGTATTGGACTGAAGAGGAGCTACTGTTCTTTTCAGTATCCTAAGCAGAATTGAACTAGATATGGCCGTGTGTGTAGGAAGCACAGTTCTTTTGTTCTGAGCAAGCTCACTGTTCGAACCCATAAGAAACACAGTAGAGTAGAAGAGTGCCCTTTTATCAAAAGCACAGTGTGTTTCTTGTAAGGCGAGCTAGCATTTGTTTCCTAGTCCTAAGTGGAGTTCAATCACATGCAGTTTCTGGTCCTATGAGCAAGAGTTGTTTTCTGGTAAGAAGAGTCACTATTGCGCTGCCATTGTCATACACAGGGCAAATATCACTGGCGTCTGTTCCCAGCATGTACAGTGTATTGGACTGAGGAGGATCTACTGTTCTTGTCAGTTTCCTAAGCAGAGGTGAACTAGATATAGCCCGTGTGTGTAGGAAGCACAGTTTTTTGTTCTGAGCAAGATCACTGTTCGAAACCATAGTAAACACAGTAGAGTAGAAGAGTGCTCTTTTCTCAAAAGCAGAGTGTGTTTCTTGTAAGGTGAGCTAGCGTTTGTTTCCCAGTCCTAAATGGAGTTGAATCACATGCAGTTTTTGATCCTACGAAGAGTTGTTTTCTGGTAAGGAAAGTCACTATTGCGCTCCCATTTACATACACAGTGCAAATAGCACTCGCGTCTGTTCCCAGCAAGTACAGTGTATTGGACTTAAAAGGAGATACTGTTCTTGTCAGTTTCCTAAGCAGAGTTGAACTAGATATGGCCCCTGTGTGTAGGAAGCTCAGTTCTTTTGTTCTAAGCAAGCTCACTGTTCTGTCCCTATAGGAAACATAGTAGAGGAGAAGAGTGATCTTTTCACAAATGCAGACTGTGTTTCTTGTAAGGCGAGCTAGCGTTTGTTTCCCAGTCCAAAATGGAGTTGAATCACATGTACTTTCTGGTCCTATGAGCAAAAGTTGTTTTCTGGTAAGAAGAATCACTATTTCGCTCCCATTGTCATACACAGGGCAAATAGCACTTGCTTCTGTTCCCAGCATGTACCGTGTATTGGACTGAAGAGGAGCTACTGTTCTTGTCAGTTTCCTAAGCAGAGTTGAACTAGATATGGCCCGTGTGTGGAGGAAGCACAGTTCTTTTGTTCTGAGCAAGCTCAATATTCAGGCCCTATAGGAAACACAGTAGAGTAGAAGAGTGCTCTTTTCTCAAAAGCAGAGTGTGTTTCTTGTAAGGCGAGCTAGTGTTTATTTCCCAGTCCTAAATGTAGTTGAATCAAATGCAGTTTCTCGTCCTATGAGCAATAGTTGTTTTCTGGTAAGAAGAGTCACTATTGCGCTCCCATTGTCATACACAGGGAAAATAGCACTGGCGTCTGTTCCCAGCAAGTACAGTGTATGGAACTGAAGAGGATCTACTGTTCTTGTCAGTTTCCTAAAAAGAGTTGAACTAGATATGGCCGTGTGTGTAGGAAACACAGTTCTTTTGTTCTGAGCATGCTCACTGTTCTGGCCCTATAGGAAACACAGTAGAGTAGAAGAGTGCTCTTTTCTGAAAAGCAGAGTGTGTTTCTTGTAAGGCAAGCTAGCGTTTGTTTCCCAGTCCTAAATGGAGTTGAATTACATGCAGTATTTGGTCCTACGAACAAGAGTTGTTTTCTGGTAAGTAAAGTCACTATTGCCCTCCCATTGCCACACACAGTGCAAATAGGACTCGCGTCTGTTCCCATCAAGTACAGTGTATTGGACTGAAGAGGAGCTACTGTTCTTGTCAGTTTCCTAAGCAGAGTTGAACTAGATATGGCCCATGTGTGTAGGAAGCACATTTCTTTGTTCTGAGCAAGCTCACTGTTCAGACCTCATAGGAAACACAGTAGAATAGAAGAGTGCTCTTTTCTCAAAAGTGGAGTGTGTTTCTTGTAAGGCGAGCTAGTGTTTGTTTCTCCATCCTAAATGGAGTTAAATAACATGCAGTTTCTGGTCCTATGAGCAAGAGTTGTTTTCTGGTAAGAAGAGTCACTATTGCGCTCCCATTGACATACACAGGGCAAATATCACTGGCGTCTGAACCCAGCATGTACAGTGTATTGGACTGAAGAGGAGCTACTGTTCTTGTCAGTTTCCTAAGCAGAATTGAACTAGATATGGCCTTGTGTGTAGGAAGCACAGTGCTTTTCTACTGAGCAAGCTCACTGTTCGAACCCACAGGAAACACAGTAGAGTAGAAGAGTGATCGTTTCTCAAAAGCAGAGTGTGTTTCTTGTAAGGCGAGCTAGCATTTGTTTCCCAGTTGGTAATGGAGTTCAATCACATGCAGTTTCTGGTCCTATGAGCAAGATTTGGTTTCTGGTAAGAAGAGTCACTATTGCGCTCCCATTGCCATACACAGTGCAAATAGCACTGGCGTCTGTTCCCCGCAAGTACAGTGTATTGGACTTAAGAGGAGCTACTGTTCTTGTCAGTTTCCTAAGCAGAATTGAACTAGTTATGGCCCCTGTGTGTAGGAAGAACAGTTCTTTTGTTCTGAGCAAGCTCACTTCTCGGACCACATAGGAAACACAGTAGAGTAGAAGAGTGCTCTTTTCTCAAAAGCAGAGTGAGTTTCTTGTAAGGTGAGCTAGTGTTTGTTTCCCAGTCTGAAATGGAGATGAATCCCATGCAGTTTCTGGTCCTACGAGCAAGAGTTGTTTTCTGGTAAGAAGAGTCACTATTGCGCTCCCATTGCCATATACAGTGCAAATAGCACTCGCGTCTGTTCCCAGCAAGTACAGTGTATTGGACTGAAGAGGAGCTACTATTCTTGTCAGTTTCCTAAGCAGAGTTGAACTAGATATGGCCCGTGTGTGTAGGAAGCACACTTCGTTTGTTCTGAGCAAGCTCACTGTTTGGATCCCATAGGAAACACAGTAGAGTAGAAGAGTGCTCTTTTCTCAAAAGCAGAGTGTTTTTCTTGTAAGGCGAGCTAGCGTTTGTTTCCCAGTCCTAAATGGAGTTGAATCACATGCAGTTTCTGGTCCTACGAGCAAGAATTTTTTTCTGGTAAGAAGAGTCACTATTGCACTCCCATTGTCATACACAGGGCAAATAGCACTGGCGTCTGTTCCCAGCATGTACAGTGTATTTTACTGAAGAGGAGCTACTGTTCTTGTCAGTTCTCTAAGTAGAAGTGAACAGGATATGGCCATGTGTGTAGGAATCACAGTTCTTTTGTTCTGAGCAAGCTCAATGTTTTGGCTCAATAGGAAACACAGTAGAGTAGAAGAGTGCTCTTTTCTCCAAAGCAGAGTGTGTTTATTGTAAGGCGAGCTAGCATTTGTTTCCCAGTCCTAAATGGAGTTCAATCACATGCAGTTTCTGGGCCCAAGATCAAGAGTTGTTTTCTGGTAAGAAGAGTCACTATTGCACTCCCATTGTCATACACAGGGCAAATAGCACTGACGTCTGTTTACAGCATGTACAGTGTATTGGACAGAAGAGGATCTACTGTTGTTGCCAGTTTCCTAAGCAGAATTGATCTAGATATGGCCGTGTGTGTAGGAAGCACAGTTCTTTTGTTCTGAGCAAGCTCACTGTTCTGGCCCTATAAAAAACACAGTAGAGTAGAATAGTGATCTTTTCTCAAAAGCAGAGTGTGTTTCTCCTAAGGCGAGCTAGCGTTTGTTTCCCAGTCCTAAAAGGAGTTGAGTCACATGCAGTTTTTGATCCTATGAGCAAGGGTTGTTTTCTGGTAAGGAAAGTCACTATTGCGCTCCGATTGCCATACACAGAGCAAACAGCACTCGCGTCTGTTCCCAGCAAGTACAGTGTATTGGACTGAAGAGTATCTACTGTTCTTGTCAGTTTCCTAAGCAGAATGGAACTAGATATGGCCCGTGTGTGTAGGAAGCACAGTTCTTTTGTTCTGAGCAAGCTCACTATTCTGGCCCTATAGGAAACACAGTAGAGTAGAAGAGTGCTCTTTTCTCAAAGTAAAGTGTGTTTCTTGTAAGGCGAGCTAGCGTTTGTTTCCCAGTCCTAAATGGAGTTGAATCACATGCAGTTTTTGATCCTAGGAGCAAGAGTTGTTTTCTGGTAAGGAAAGTCACTATTGCGCTCCCATTGACATACATAGTGCAAATAGCACTCGCGTCTGTTCCCAGCAAGTACAGTGTATTGGACTTAAGAGGAAATACTGTTCTTGTCAGTTTCCTAAGCAGAGTTGAACTAGATATGGCCCCTGTGTGTAGGAAGCTCAGTTCTTTTGTTCTGAGCAAGATCACTGTTCTGTCCCTTATAGGAAACATAGTAGAGTAGATAGTGATCGGTTCACAAAGGCAGAGTGTGTTTCTTGTAAGGCGAGCTAGCGTTTGTTTCCCAGTCCTAAATGGAGTTGAATCACATGTAGTTTCTGGTCCTATGAGCAAGAGTTGTTTTCTGGTTAGAAGAGTCACTATTGCGCTCCCATTGTCACACACAGGGCAAATAGCACTGGCGTCTTTTCCCAGCAAGTACAGTGTATGGAACTGAAGAAGATCTACTGTTCTTGTCAGTTTCCTAAGCAGAATTGAACTAGATATGGCCGTGTGTGTAGGAAGCACAGTTCTTTTGTTCTGAGCATGCTCACTGCTCTGGCCCTATAGGAAACCCAGTAGAGTAGAAGAGTGCTCTTTTCTCAAAAGCAGAGTGTGTTTCTTGTAAGGCTAGCTAGCGTTTGTTTCCCAGTCTTAAATGGAATTGAATCACATGCAGTTTTTGGTCCTACGAGCATGAGTTGTTTTCTGGTAAGGAAAGTAACTACTGCCCTCCCATTGCCACACACAGTGCAAATAGGACTCGCGTCTGTTCCCATCAAGTACAGTGTATTGGACTGAAGAGGAGCTACTGTTCTTGTCAGTTTCCTAAGCAGAGTTGAACTAGATATGGCACGTGTGTGTAGGAAGCACAGTTCTTTTGTTCTGAGCAAGCTCACTGTTCGAACCCATAGTAAACACAGTAGAGTAGAAGAGTGCTCTTTTCTCAAATCAGAGTGTGTTTCTTGTAAGACAAGCTAGCGTTTGTTTCCCAGTCCTAAAAGGAGTTGAATCCCATGCAGTTTCTGGTCCTACGAGCAAGAGTTGTTTTCTGGTAAGAAGAGTCACTATTGCGCTCCCATTGTCATACACAGGGTAAATAACACTGGCGTCTGTTCCCAGCATGTACAGTGTATTGGACTGAAGAGGAGCTACTGTTCTTGTCAGTTTCCTAATCTGACTTGAACTAGATATGGCCGTGTGTGTAGGAAGCACAGTGCTTTTGTACTGAGCAAGCTCACTGTTCGAACCCATAGGAAACACAGTAGAGTAGAAGAGTGAACTTTTCTCAAAAGCAGAGTATGTTTCTTGTAAGACGAGCTAGCATTTGTTTCCCAGTCGTAAATGGAGTTCAATCACATGCAGTTTCTGCTCCTGCAAGCAAGATTTGGTTTCTGGTAAGAAGAGTCACTATTGCGCTCCCATTGCCATACACAGTGCAAATAGCACTCGCGTCTGTTCCCAGCAAGTACAGTGTATTGGACTAAAGAGGAGCTACTGTTCTCGTCAGTTTCCTAAGCAGAGATGAACTAGATATGGCCCCTGTGTGTAGGAAGAACAGTTCTTTTGTTCTGAGCAAGCTCACTGTTCTGGCCCTATAAAAACCACAGTAGAGTAGAAGAGTAATCTTTTCTCAAAAGCAGAGTGTGTTTCTCGTAAGGCGAGCTAGCGTTTGTTTCCCAGTCCTAAATGGAGTTGAATCACATGCAGTTTTTGGTCCCATGAGCAAGAGTTGTTTTCTGGAAAGGAAAGTCACTATTGCGCTCCCATTCCCCAACACAGTGCAAATAGCACTCCTGTCTGTTCCCAGCAAGTACAGTGTATTGGACTGAAGAGGAGCTACTGTTCTTGTCAGTTTCCTAAGCAGAGTTGAACTAGATATGGCCCGTGTGTGTAGGAAGCACAGTTCTTTTGTTCTGAGCAAGCTACTGTTCGGATCCCATAGGAAACACAGTAGAGTAGAAGAGTGCTCTTTTCTCAAAAGCAGAGTGTGTTTCTTGTAAGGCGAGCTAGCATTTGTTTCCCAGTCCTAAATGGAGTTCAATCACATGCAGTTTCTGGTCCTACGATCAAGAGTTGTTTTCTGGTAAGAAGAGTCACTATTGAGCTCCCATTGTCATACACAGGGCAAATAGCACTGGCGTCTGTTCCCAGCATGTACAGTGTATTGGACTGAAGAGGATCTACTGTTGTTGCCAGTTTCCTAAGCAGAATTGAACTAGATATGGCCGTGTGTGTAGGAACCACAGTTCTTTTGTTCTGAGCAAGCTTACTGTTCTGGCCCTATAAAAAACACAGTAGAGTAGAAGAGTGATCTTTTCTCAAATGCAGAGTGTGTTTCTTGTAAGGCGAGCTAGCATTTGTTTCCCAGTCCTAAATGGAGTTGAATCACATGCAGTTTTTGGTCCTACGAGCTAGAGTTGTTTTCTGGTAAGGAAAGTTACTATTGCGCTCCCATTGCCATACAGAGTGCAAATAGCACTCGCGTCTGTTCCCAGCAAATACAGTGTATTGGACTGAAGATGAGCTACTGTTCTTCTCAGTTTCTTAAGCAGAGTTGAACTAGATATGGCCCGTGTGTGTAGGAAGCACAGTTCTTTTGTTCTGAGCAACCTCACTGTTCGGACCCCATAGGAATCACTCTAGAGTAGAAGAGTGCTCTTTTCTCAAAAGCAGAGTGTGTTTCTTGTAAGGCGTGCTAGCGTTTGTTTCCTAGTCCTAAATGGAGTTGAATCACATGCAGGTTTTGGTCCCATGAGCAAGAGTTGTTTTCTGGAAAGGAAAGTCACTATTGCGCTTCCATTCCCCTACACGGTACAAATAGCACTCGCGTCTGTTCCCAGCAAATACAGTGTATTGGACTGAAGAGGAGCTACTGTTCTTGTCAGTTTCCTAAGCAGAGTTGAACTAGATATGGCCCGTGTGTGTAGGAAGCACAGTTCTTTTGTTCTGAGCTAGCTACTGTTCTGATCCCATAGGAAACACAGTAGAGTAGAAGAGTACTCTTTTCTCAAAAGCAGAGTGTGTTTCTTGTAAGGCGAGCTAGCATTTGTTTCCCAGTCCTAAATGGAGTTGAATCACATGAAGTTTCTGGTCCTACGACCAAGAGTTGTTTTCTGGTAAGAAGAGTCACTATTGCGCTCCCATTGTCATACACAGAGCAAATAGCAATGGCGTCTGTTCCCAGCATGTACAGTGTATTGGACTGAAGAGGAGCTACTGTTCTTGTCAGTTTCCTAAGCAGAATTGAACTAGATATGGCCCTGTGTGTAGGAAGCACAGTTCTTTTGTTCTGAGCAAGCTCACTGTTCTGGCCCTATAAAAAACACAGTAGAGTAGAAGAGTGATCTTTTCTCAAAAGCAGAGTGTGTTTCTGGTAAGGCGAGCTAGCGTTTGTTTCCCAGTCCTAAATGGAGTTCAATCACATGCAGTTTTTGATCCTATGAGCAAGAGTTGTTTTCTGGTAAGGAAAATCACTATTGCGCTCCCATTGCCATAGACAGTGCACATAGCACTCTCATCTGTTCAACAAGTACAGTGTATTGGACTGAAGAGGAGCTACTGTTCTTGTCAGTTTCCTAAGCAGAATTGAACTAGATATTGCTCGTGTGTGTAGGAAGCACAGTTCTTTGTTCTGAGCAAGCTCAGTATTCTGGCCCTATAGGAAACACAGTAGAGTAGAAGAGTGATCGTTTCTCAAAAGCACAGTGTGTTTCTTGTAAGGCGAGCTAGCGTTTGTTTCCCAGTCTGAAATGGAGTTGAATCCCATGCAGTTTTTGGTCCTACGAGCAAGAGTTGTTTTCTGGTAAGAAGAGTCACTATTGCGCTCCCATTGCCATACAAAGTGCAAATAGCACTCGTTCCTGCTTCCAGCAAGTACAGTGTATTGGACTGAAGAGGAGCTACTGTTCTTGTCAGTTTCCTAAGCAGAGTTGAACTAGATATGGCCTGTGTGTGTAGGAAGCACAGTTCTTTTGTTGTGAGCCAGCTCACTGTTCTGGCCCTACAGGAAACACAGTAGAGTAGAAGAGTGCTCTTTTCTCAAAACCAGAATGTGTTTCTTGTAAGGCGAGTTAACGTTTGTTTCCCAGTCCTAAATGGAGTTGAATCACATGCAGTTTTTGGTCCTACGAGCAAGAGTTGTTTTCTGGTAAGGAAAGTCACTATTGCGCTCCCATTGCCATACACAGTGCAAATAGCACTCGCGTCTGTTCCCAGCAAGTACAGTGTATTGGACTGAAGGGGACCTACTGTTCTTGTCAGTTTCTTAAGCACAGTTAAACTAGATATGGCCCGTGTGTTTAGGAATCACAGTTCTTTTGTTCTGAGCAAGCTCACTGTTCTGGCCCTATAGGAAACAGAGTAGAGTAGAAGAGTGCTCTTTTCCAAAAGCAGAGTGTGTTTCTTTTAAGGGGCGTTAGAGTTTGTTTCCCAGTCATAAATGGAGTTGAATCACATGCAGTATCTGGGCCTACAAGCAAGAGATGTTTTCTGGTAAGAAGAGTCACTATTGCGCTCCCATTGCCATACAAAGTGCAAATAGCACTCGTTTGTGCTTCCAGCAAGTACAGTGTATTGGACTGAAGAGGAGCTACTGTTCTTGTCAGTTTCCTAAGCAGAGTTGAACTAGATATAGCCCGTGTGTGTAGGAAGCACAGTTCTTTTGTTCTGAGCAAGCTCACTGTTCAGACCGCATAGGAAACACAGTAGAGTAGAAGAGTGCCCTTTTCTCAAAAGCAGAGTGTGTTTCTTGTAAGGCGAGCTAGCGTTTGTTTCCCAGTCCTAAATGGAGTTGAATCACATGCAGTTTCTGGTCCTACGAGCAAGAGTTGTTTTCTGGTAAGGAAAGACACTATTGAGCTTCCATTGCCATACACAGTGCAAATAGCACTCGCATCTGTTCCCAGCAAGTACAGTGAATTGGACTCAAGAGGAGCTACTGTTCTTGTCAGTTTCTTAAGCAGAGTTGAACTAGATATGGCCCGTGTGTGTAGGAAGCACACTTCTTTTGTTCTGAGCAAGCTCTCTGTTCTGGCCCTATAGGAAACACAGTAGAGTAGAAGAGTGCTCTTTTCTCGAAAGCAGAGTGTGTTTCTTGTAAGGCTAGCTAGCGTTTGTTTCCCATTCTAAAATGGAGTGGAATACCATGCAGTTTCTGGTCCTATGAGCAAGAATTGTTTTCTGGTAAGAAGATTCAGTATTGTGCTGCCATTGCCATACACAGGAAAAATACCACTGGCCTCTGTTCGCAGCAAATACAGTGTATTGGACTGAAGAGTATCTACTGTTCTTGTGAGGTTCCTAAGCAGAATTGAACTAGATATGGCCGTGTGTGTAGGAAGCACAGTTCTTTTATTCTGAGCAAGCTCACTGTTCGAACCCATAGGAAACACAGTAGAGTAGAAGAGTGCCCTTTTCTCAAAAGCAGAGTGTGTTTCTTGTAAGGCGAGCTAGCATTTGTTTCCCAGTCCTAAATGGATTTGAATCACATGCAGTTTCTGGTCCTACGAGCAAGAGTTGTTTTCTGTAAGAAGAGTCACTATTGTGCTTCCATTGCCATACACAGGGCAAATAGCACTGGCGTCTATTCCCAGCTTGTACAGTGTATTGGACTGAAGAGGATATACTGTTCTTGTCAGTTTCCTAAGCAGAATTGAACTAGAAATGGCCGTGTGTGTAGGAAGCACAGTGTTTTTGTACTGAGCAAGCTCACTGTTCGAACCCATAGGAAACACAGTAGAGTAGAAGAGTGTTCTTTTCTCAAAAGCAGAGTGTGTTTCTTGTAAGGCGAGCTAGCATTTGTTTCCCAGTCCTAAATGGAGTTGAATCACATGCAGTTTCTGGTCCTACGAGCAAGAATTTTTTTCTGGTAAGAAGAGTCACTATTGCGCTCCCATTGTCATACACAGGGCAAATAGCACTGGTGTCTGTTCCCAGCATGTACAGTGTATTGGACTGAAGAGGAGCTACTGTTCTTGTCAGTTTTCTAAGTAGAAGTGAACAGGATATGGCCCGTGTGTAGGAATCACAGTTCTTTTGTTCTGAGCAAGCTCACTGTTCGAACCCATAGTAAACACAGTAGAGTAGAAGAGTGCTCTTATCTCAAAAGCAGAGTGTGTTTCTTGTAAGGCGAGCTAGCGTTTGTTTCCCAGTCATAAAAGGAGTTGAATCCCATGCAGTTTCTGGTCCTACGAGCAAGAGTTGTTTTCTGGTGAGAAGAGTCACTATTGCGGTCCCATTTTCATACACAGGGCAAATAACACTGGCGTCTGTTCCCAGCATGTACAGTGTATTGGACTGAAGAGGAGCTACTGTTCTTTTCAGTATCCTAAGCAGAATTGAACTAGATATGGCCGTGTGTGTAGGAAGCACAGTTCTTTTGTTCTGAGCAAGCTCACTGTTCGAACCCATAAGAAACACAGTAGAGTAGAAGAGTGCCCTTTTATCAAAAGCACAGTGTGTTTCTTGTAAGGCGAGCTAGCATTTGTTTCCTAGTCCTAAGTGGAGTTCAATCACATGCAGTTTCTGGTCCTATGAGCACGAGTTGTTTTCTGGTAAGAAGAGTCACTATTGCGCTCCCATTGTCATACACAGGGCAAATATCACTGGCGTCTGTTCCCAGCATGTACAGTGTATTGGACTGAGGAGGATCTACTGTTCTTGTCAGTTTCCTAAGCAGAGTTGAACTAGATATAGCCTGTGTGTGTAGGAAGCACAGTTTTTTGTTCTGAGCAAGATCACTGTTCGAAACCATAGTAAACACAGTAGAGTAGAAGAGTGCTCTTTTCTCAAAAGCAGAGTGTGTTTCTTGTAAGGTGAGCTAGCGTTTGTTTCCCAGTCCTAAATGGAGTTGAATCACATGCAGTTTTTGATCCTACGAAGAGTTGTTTTCTGGTAAGGAAAGTCACTATTGCGCTCCCATTTACATACACAGTGAAAATAGCACTCGCGTCTGTTCCCAACAAGTACAGTGTATTGGACTTAAAAGGAGATACTGTTCTTGTCAGTTTCCTAAGCAGAGTTGAACGAGATATGGCCCCTGTGTGTAGGAAGCTCAGTTCTTTTGTTCTAAGCAAGCTCACTGTTCTGTCCCTATAGGAAACATAGTAGAGGAGAAGAGTGATCTTTTCACAAATGCAGACTGTGTTTCTTGTAAGGCGAGCTAGCGTTTGTTTCCCAGTCCAAAATGGAGTTGAATCACATGTACTTTCTGGTCCTATGAGCAAAAGTTGTTTTCTGGTAAGAAGAATCACTATTGCGCTCCCATTGTCATACACAGGGCAAATAGCACTTGCTTCTGTTCCCAGCATGTACCGTGTATTGGACTGAAGAGGAGCTACTGTTCTTGTCAGTTTCCTAAGCAGAGTTGAACTAGATATGGCCCGTGTGTGGAGGAAGCACAGTTCTTTTGTTCTGAGCAAGCTCACTATTCAGGCCCTATAGGAAACACAGTAGAGTAGAAGAGTGCTCTTTTCTCAAAAGCAGAGTGTGTTTCTTGTAAGGCGAGCTAGTGTTTATTTCCCAGTCCTAAATGTAGTTGAATCAAATGCAGTTTCTCGTCCTATGAGCAATAGTTGTTTTCTGGTAAGAAGAGTCACTATTGCGCTCCCATTGTCATACACAGGGAAAATAGCACTGGCGTCTGTTCCCAGCAAGTACAGTGTATGGAACTGAAGAGGATCTACTGTTCTTGTCAGTTTCCTAAGCAGAGAGGAACTAGATATGGCCGTGTGTGTAGGAAACACAGTTCTTTTGTTCTGAGCATGCTCACTGTTCTGGCCCTATAGGAAACACAGTAGAGTAGAAGAGTGCTCTTTTCTGAAAAGCAGAGTGTGTTTCTTGTAAGGCAAGCTAGCGTTTGTTTCCCAGTCCTAAATGGAGTTGAATCACATGCAGTATTTGGTCCTACGAGCAAGAGTTGTTTTCTGGTAAGTAAAGTCACTATTGCCCTCCCATTGCCACACACAGTGCAAATAGGACTCGCGTCTGTTCCCATCAAGTACAGTGTATTGGACTGAAGAGGAGCTACTGTTCTTGTCAGTTTCCTAAGCAGAGTTGAACTAGATATGGCCCATGTGTGTAGGAAGCACATTTCTTTGTTCTGAGCAAGCTCACTGTTCAGACCTCATAGGAAACACAGTAGAATAGAAGAGTGCTCTTTTCTCAAAAGTGGAGTGTGTTTCTTGTAAGGCGAGCTAGTGTTTGTTTCTCCATCCTAAATGGAGTTAAATAACATGCAGTTTCTGGTCCTATGAGCAAGAGTTGTTTTCTGGTAAGAAGAGTCACTATTGCGCTCCCATTGACATACACAGGGCAAATATCACTGGCGTCTGAACCCAGCATGTACAGTGTATTGGACTGAAGAGGAGCTACTGTTCTTGTCAGTTTCCTAAGCAGAATTGAACTAGATATGGCCTTGTGTGTAGGAAGCACAGTGCTTTTCTACTGAGCAAGCTCACTGTTCGAACCCACAGGAAACACAGTAGAGTAGAAGAGTGATCGTTTCTCAAAAGCAGAGTGTGTTTCTTGTAAGGCGAGCTAGCATTTGTTTCCCAGTTGGTAATGGAGTTCAATCACATGCAGTTTCTGGTCCTATGAGCAAGATTTGGTTTCTGGTAAGAAGAGTCACTATTGCGCTCCCTTTGCCATACACAGTGCAAATAGCACTGGCGTCTGTTCCCAGCAAGTACAGTGTATTGGACTTAAGAGGAGCTACTGTTCTTGTCAGTTTCCTAAGCAGAATTGAACTAGTTATGGCCCCTGTGTGTAGGAAGAACAGTTCTTTTGTTCTGAGCAAGCTCACTTCTCGGACCACATAGGAAACACAGTAGAGTAGAAGAGTGCTCTTTTCTCAAAAGCAGAGTGAGTTTCTTGTAAGGTGAGCTAGTGTTTGTTTCCCAGTCTGAAATGGAGATGAATCCCATGCAGTTTCTGGTCCTACGAGCAAGAGTTGTTTTCTGGTAAGAAGAGTCACTATTGCGCTCCCATTGCCATATACAGTGCAAATAGCACTCGCGTCTGTTCCCCGCAAGTACAGTGTATTGGACTGAAGAGGAGCTACTATTCTTGTCAGTTTCCTAAGCAGAGTTGAACTAGATATGGCCCGTGTGTGTAGGAAGCACACTTCGTTTGTTCTGAGCAAGCTCACTGTTTGGATCCCATAGGAAACACAGTAGAGTAGAAGAGTGCTCTTTTCTCAAAAGCAGAGTGTTTTTCTTGTAAGGCGAGCTAGCGTTTGTTTCCCAGTCCTAAATGGAGTTGAATCACATGCAGTTTCTGGTCCTACGAGCAAGAATTTTTTTCTGGTAAGAAGAGTCACTATTGCACTCCCATTGTCATACACAGGGCAAATAGCACTGGCGTCTGTTCCCAGCATGTACAGTGTATTTTACTGAAGAGGAGCTACTGTTCTTGTCAGTTCTCTAAGTAGAAGTGAACAGGATATGGCCATGTGTGTAGGAATCACAGTTCTTTTGTTCTGAGCAAGCTCAATGTTTTGGCTCAATAGGAAACACAGTAGAGTAGAAGAGTGCTCTTTTCTCCAAAGCAGAGTGTGTTTCTTGTAAGGCGAGCTAGCATTTGTTTCCCAGTCCTAAATGGAGTTCAATCACATGCAGTTTCTGGTCCCAAGATCAAGAGTTGTTTTCTGGTAAGAAGAGTCACTATTGCACTCCCATTGTCATACACAGGGCAAATAGCACTGGCGTCTGTTTCCAGCATGTACAGTGTATTGGACAGAAGAGGATCTACTGTTGTTGCCAGTTTCCTAAGCAGAATTGATCTAGATATGGCCGTGTGTGTAGGAAGCACAGTTCTTTTGTTCTGAGCAAGCTCACTGTTCTGGCCCTATAAAAAACACAGTAGAGTAGAATAGTGATCTTTTCTCAAAAGCAGAGTGTGTTTCTCCTAAGGCGAGCTAGCGTTTGTTTCCCAGTCCTAAAAGGAGTTGAGTCACATGCAGTTTTTGATCCTATGAGCAAGGGTTGTTTTCTGGTAAGGAAAGTCACTATTGCGCTCCGATTGCCATACACAGAGCAAACAGCACTCGCGTCTGTTCCCAGCAAGTACAGTGTATTGGACTGAAGAGTATCTACTGTTCTTGTCAGTTTCCTAAGCAGAATGGAACTAGATATGGACCGTGTGTGTAGGAAGCACAGTTCTTTTGTTCTGAGCAAGCTCACTATTCTGGCCCTATAGGAAACACAGTAGAGTAGAAGAGTGCTCTTTTCTCAAAAGTAAAGTGTGTTTCTTGTAAGGCGAGCTAGCGTTTGTTTCCCAGTCCTAAATGGAGTTGAATCACATGCAGTTTTTGATCCTAGGAGCAAGAGTTGTTTTCTGGTAAGGAAAGTCACTATTGCGCTCCCATTGACATACATAGTGCAAATAGCACTCGCGTCTGTTCCCAGCAAGTACAGTGTATTGGACTTAAGAAGAAATACTGTTCTTGTCAGTTTCCTAAGCAGAGTTGAACTAGATATGGCCCCTGTGTGTAGGAAGCTCAGTTCTTTTGTTCTGAGCAAGATCACTGTTCTGTCCCTTATAGGAAACATAGTAGAGTAGATAGTGATCGGTTCACAAAGGCAGAGTGTGTTTCTTGTAAGGCGAGCTAGCGTTTGTTTCCCATTCCTAAATGGAGTTGAATCACATGTAGTTTCTGGTCCTATGAGCAAGAGTTGTTTTCTGGTTAGAAGAGTCACTATTGCGCTCCCATTGTCACACACAGGGCAAATAGCACTGGCGTCTTTTCCCAGCAAGTACAGTGTATGGAACTGAAGAAGATCTACTGTTCTTGTCAGTTTCCTAAGCAGAATTGAACTAGATATGGCCGTGTGTGTAGGAAGCACAGTTCTTTTGTTCTGAGCATGCTCACTGCTCTGGCCCTATAGGAAACCCAGTAGAGTAGAAGAGTGCTCTTTTTTCAAAAGCAGAGTGTGTTTCTTGTAAGGCTAGCTAGCGTTTGTTTCCCAGTCTTAAATGGAATTGAATCACATGCAGTTTTTGGTCCTACGAGCATGAGTTGTTTTCTGGTAAGGAAAGTAACTACTGCCCTCCCATTGCCACACACAGTGCAAATAGGACTCGCGTCTGTTCCCATCAAGTACAGTGTATTGGACTGAAGAGGAGCTACTGTTCTTGTCAGTTTCCTAAGCAGAGTTGAACTAGATATGGCACGTGTGTGTAGGAAGCACAGTTCTTTTGTTCTGAGCAAGCTCACTGTTCGAACCCATAGTAAACAAAGTAGAGTAGAAGAGTGCTCTTTTCTCAAATCAGAGTGTGTTTCTTGTAAGACGAGCTAGCATTTGTTTCCCAGTCGTAAATGGAGTTCAATCACATGCAGTTTCTGCTCCTGCAAGCAAGATTTGGTTTCTGGTAAGAAGAGTCACTATTGCGCTCCCATTGCCATACACAGTGCAAATAGCACTCGCGTCTGTTCCCAGCAAGTACAGTGTATTGGACTAAAGAGGAGCTACTGTTCTCGTCAGTTTCCTAAGCAGAGATGAACTAGATATGGCCCCTGTGTGTAGGAAGAACAGTTCTTTTGTTCTGAGCAAGCTCACTGTTCTGGCCCTATAAAAACCACAGTAGAGTAGAAGAGTAATCTTTTCTCAAAAGCAGAGTGTGTTTCTCGTAAGGCGAGCTAGCATTTGTTTCCCAGTCCTAAATGGAGTTGAATCACATGCAGTTTTTGGTCCCATGAGCAAGAGTTGTTTTCTGGAAAGGAAAGTCACTATTGCGCTCCCATTCCCCAACACAGTGCAAATAGCACTCCTGTCTGTTCCCAGCAAGTACAGTGTATTGGACTGAAGAGGAGCTACTGTTCTTGTCAGTTTCCTAAGCAGAGTTGAACTAGATATGGCCCGTGTGTGTAGGAAGCACAGTTCTTTTGTTCTGAGCAAGCTACTGTTCGGATCCCATAGGAAACACAGTAGAGTAGAAGAGTGCTCTTTTCTCAAAAGCAGAGTGTGTTTCTTGTAAGGCGAGCTAGCATTTGTTTCCCAGTCCTAAATGGAGTTCAATCACATGCAGTTTCTGGTCCTACGATCAAGAGTTGTTTTCTGGTAAGAAGAGTCACTATTGAGCTCCCATTGTCATACACAGGGCAAATAGCACTGGCGTCTGTTCCCAGCATGTACAGTGTATTGGACTGAAGAGGATCTACTGTTGTTGCCAGTTTCCTAAGCAGAATTGAACTAGATATGGCCATGTGTGTAGGAACCACAGTTCTTTTGTTCTGAGCAAGCTTACTGTTCTGGCCCTATAAAAAACACAGTAGAGTAGAAGAGTGATCTTTTCTCAAATGCAGAGTGTGTTTCTTGTAAGGCGAGCTAGCATTTGTTTCCCAGTCCTAAATGGAGTTGAATCACATGCAGTTTTTGGTCCTACGAGCTAGAGTTGTTTTCTGGTAAGGAAAGTTACTATTGCGCTCCCATTGCCATACATAGTGCAAATAGCACTCGTGTCTGTTCCCAGCAAATACAGTGTATTGGACTGAAGATGAGCTACTGTTCTTCTCAGTTTCTTAAGCAGAGTTGAACTAGATATGGCCCGTGTGTGTAGGAAGCACAGTTCTTTTGTTCTGAGCAACCTCACTGTTCGGACCCCATAGGAATCACTCTAGAGTAGAAGAGTGCTCTTTTCTCAAAAGCAGAGTGTGTTTCTTGTAAGGCGTGCTAGCGTTTGTTTCCTAGTCCTAAATGGAGTTGAATCACATGCAGGTTTTGGTCCCATGAGCAAGAGTTGTTTTCTGGAAAGGAAAGTCACTATTGCGCTTCCATTCCCCTACACGGTACAAATAGCACTCGCGTCTGTTCCCAGCAAATACAGTGTATTGGACTGAAGAGGAGCTACTGTTCTTGTCAGTTTCCTAAGCAGAGTTGAACTAGATATGGCCCGTGTGTGTAGGAAGCACAGTTCTTTTGTTCTGAGCAAGCTACTGTTCTGATCCCATAGGAAACACAGTAGAGTAGAAGAGTACTCTTTTCTCAAAAGCAGAGTGTGTTTCTTGTAAGGCGAGCTAGCATTTGTTTCCCAGTCCTAAATGGAGTTGAATCACATGAAGTTTCTGGTCCTACGACCAAGAGTTGTTTTCTGATAAGAAGAGTCACTATTGCGCTCCCATTGTCATACACAGAGCAAATAGCAATGGCGTCTGTTCCCAGCATGTACAGTGTATTGGACTGAAGAGGAGCTACTGTTCTTGTCAGTTTCCTAAGCAGAATTGAACTAGATATGGCCCTGTGTGTAGGAAGCACAGTTCTTTTGTTCTGAGCAAGCTCACTGTTCTGGCCCTATAAAAAACACAGTAGAGTAGAAGAGTGATCTTTTCTCAAAAGCAGAGTGTGTTTCTGGTAAGGCGAGCTAGCGTTTGTTTCCCAGTCCTAAATGGAGTTCAATCACATGCAATTTTTGATCCTACGAGCAAGAGTTGTTTTCTGGTAAGGAAAATCACTATTGCGCTCCCATTGCCATACACAGTGCACATAGCACTCTCATCTGTTCAACAAGTACAGTGTATTGGACTGAAGAGGAGCTACTGTTCTTGTCAGTTTCCTAAGCAGAATTGAACTAGATATTGCTCGTGTGTGTAGGAAGCACAGTTCTTTGTTCTGAGCAAGCTCAGTATTCTGGCCCTATAGGAAACACAGTAGAGTAGAAGAGTGATCGTTTCTCAAAAGCACAGTGTGTTTCTTGTAAGGCGAGCTAGCGTTTGTTTCCCAGTCTGAAATGGAGTTGAATCCCATGCAGTTTTTGGTCCTACGAGCAAGAGTTGTTTTCTGGTAAGAAGAGTCACTATTGCGCTCCCATTGCCATACAAAGTGCAAATAGCACTCGTTCCTGCTTCCAGCAAGTACAGTGTATTGGACTGAAGAGGAGCTACTGTTCTTGTCAGTTTCCTAAGCAGAGTTGAACTAGATATGGCCTGTGTGTGTAGGAAGCACAGTTCTTTTGTTGTGAGCCAGCTCACTGTTCTGGCCCTACAGGAAACACAGTAGAGTAGAAGAGTGCTCTTTTCTCAAAACCAGAATGTGTTTCTTGTAAGGCGAGTTAACGTTTGTTTCCCAGTCCTTAATGGAGTTGAATCACATGCAGTTTTTGGTCCTACGAGCAAGAGTTGTTTTCTGGTAAGGAAAGTCACTATTGCGCTCCCATTGCCATACACAGTGCAAATAGCACTCGCGTCTGTTCCCAGCAAGTACAGTGTATTGGACTGAAGGGGACCTACTGTTCTTGTCAGTTTCTTAAGCACAGTTAAACTAGATATGGCCCGTGTGTTTAGGAATCACAGTTCTTTTGTTCTGAGCAAGCTCACTGTTCTGGCCCTATAGGAAACAGAGTAGAGTAGAAGAGTGCTCTTTTCCAAAAGCAGAGTGTGTTTCTTTTAAGGGGAGTTAGAGTTTGTTTCCCAGTCATAAATGGAGTTGAATCACATGCAGTATCTGGGCCTACAAGCAAGAGATGTTTTCTGGTAAGAAGAGTCACTATTGCGCTCCCATTGCCATACAAAGTGCAAATAGCACTCGTTTGTGCTTCCAGCAAGTACAGTGTATTGGACTGAAGAGGAGCTACTGTTCTTGTCAGTTTCCTAAGCAGAGTTGAACTAGATATAGCCCGTGTGTGTAGGAAGCACAGTTCTTTTGTTCTGAGCAAGCTCACTGTTCAGACCGCATAGGAAACACAGTAGAGTAGAAGAGTGCCCTTTTCTCAAAAGCAGAGTGTGTTTCTTGTAAGGCGAGCTAGCGTTTGTTTCCCAGTCCTAAATGGAGTTGAATCACATGCAGTTTCTGGTCCTACGAGCAAGAGTTGTTTTCTGGTAAGGAAAGACACTATTGAGCTTCCATTGCCATACACAGTGCAAATAGCACTCGCATCTGTTCCCAGCAAGTACAGTGAATTGGACTCAAGAGGAGCTACTGTTCTTGTCAGTTTCTTAAGCAGAGTTGAACTAGATATGGCCCGTGTGTGTAGGAAGCACACTTCTTTTGTTCTGAGCAAGCTCTCTGTTCTGGCCCTATAGGAAACACAGTAGAGTAGAAGAGTGCTCTTTTCTCAAAAGCAGAGTGTGTTTCTTGTAAGGCGAGCTAGCGTTTGTTTCCCAGTCCTAAATGGAGTTGAATCACATGCAGGATCTGATCCTACGAGCAAGAGTTGTTTTCTGGTAAGGAGAGTCACTATTGCGCACCCATTGCCATACACAGTGCAAATAACACTAGCTTCTGCTTCCAGCAAGTACAGTGTATTGGACTGAAGAGGAGCTACTGTTCTTGTCAGTTTCATAAGCAGAGTTGAACTAGATATGGCCCTTGTGTGTAGGAATCACAGTTCTTCGTTCTGAGCAAGCTCACTGTAGGGACCCCATAGGAAACCCATTGTAGAAGAGTGCTCTTTTCTCAAAAGCAGAGTATGTTTCTTGTAAGACGAGCTAGCGTTTGTTTCCCAGTCCTAAATGGAGTTGAATCACATGCAGTTTCTGGTCCTAGGAGCAAGAGTTGTTTTCTGGAAAGGAAAGACACTATTGAGCTCCCATTGCCATACACAGTGCAAATAGCACTCGCGTCTGTTCCCAGCAAGTACAGTTAATTGGACTGAAGAGGAGCTACTGTTCTTGTCAGCTTCCTAAGCAGAGTTGAACTAGATATGGCCCGTGTGTGTAGGAAGCACAGTTCTTTTGTTCTGAGTCAGCTCACTGTTCTGGCCATACAGGAAACACAGTAGAGTAGAAGAGTGCTCTTTTCTCAAAAGCAGAGTATGTTTCTTGTAAGGCGAGCTAGCGTTTGTTTCCCAGTCCTAAATGGAGTTGAATCACATGCAGTTTCTGGTCCTAGGAGTAAGAGTTGTTTTCTGGTAAGGAAAGACACTATTGTGCTCCCTTTGCCATACACAGTGCAAATAGCACTCGCGTCTGTTCCCAGCAAGTATAGTGAATTGGACTGAAGAGGAGCTACTTTTCTTGTCAGTTTCCTAAGCAGAGTTGTACTAGATATGGCCCGTGTGTGTAGGAAGCACACTTCTTTTGTTCTGAGCAAGCTCACTGTTCTGGCCCTGTAGGAAACACAGTAGAGTAGAAGAGTGCTCTTTTGTCAAAAGCAGAGTTTGTTTCTTGTAAGGCGAGCTAGCGTTTCTTTCCCAGTCCTAAATGGAGGTGAATCACATGCAGCTTCTATTCCTACGAGCAACAGTTGTTTTCTGGTAAGAAGAGTCACTATTGCACTCCCATTGCCATACACAGTGCAAATAGCACTTGAGTCTGTTCCAGAAAGTACAGTGTATTGGACTGAAGAGGAGCTACTGTTCTTGTCAGTTTCCTAAGCAGAGTTGAACTAGATATGGCCCATGTGAGTAGGAAGCACAGTTCATTTGTTCTGTGCAAGCTCACTGTTCGGACCCCATAGGAAACACAGTAGAGTAGAAGAGTGCTCTTTTCTCAAAAGCAGATTGTGTTTCTTGTAAGGCGAGTTAACGTTTGTTTCCCAGTCCTAAATGGAGTTGAATCACATGCAGTTTTTGGTCCTACGAGCAAGAGTTGTTTTCTGGTAAGGAAAGTCACTATTGCGCTCCCATTGCCATACACAGTGCAAATAGCACTCGCGTCTGTTCCCAGCAAGTACAGTGTATTGGACTGAAGGGGACCTACTGTTCTTGTCAGTTTCTTAAGCACAGTTAAACTAGATATGGCCCGTGTGTTTAGGAATCACAGTTCTTTTGTTCTGAGCAAGCTCACTGTTCTGGCCCTATAGGAAACAGAGTAGAGTAGAAGAGTGCTCTTTTCCAAAAGCAGAGTGTGTTTCTTTTAAGGGGAGTTAGAGTTTGTTTCCCAGTCATAAATGGAGTTGAATCACATGCAGTATCTGGGCCTACAAGCAAGAGATGTTTTCTGGTAAGAAGAGTCACTATTGCGCTCCCATTGCCATACAAAGTGCAAATAGCACTCGTTTGTGCTTCCAGCAAGTACAGTGTATTGGACTGAAGAGGAGCTACTGTTCTTGTCAGTTTCCTAAGCAGAGTTGAACTAGATATAGCCCGTGTGTGTAGGAAGCACAGTTCTTTTGTTCTGAGCAAGCTCACTGTTCAGACCGCATAGGAAACACAGTAGAGTAGAAGAGTGCCCTTTTCTCAAAAGCAGAGTGTGTTTCTTGTAAGGCGAGCTAGCGTTTGTTTCCCAGTCCTAAATGGAGTTGAATCACATGCAGTTTCTGGTCCTACGAGCAAGAGTTGTTTTCTGGTAAGGAAAGACACTATTGAGCTTCCATTGCCATACACAGTGCAAATAGCACTCGCATCTGTTCCCAGCAAGTACAGTGAATTGGACTCAAGAGGAGCTACTGTTCTTGTCAGTTTCTTAAGCAGAGTTGAACTAGATATGGCCCGTGTGTGTAGGAAGCACACTTCTTTTGTTCTGAGCAAGCTCTCTGTTCTGGCCCTATAGGAAACACAGTAGAGTAGAAGAGTGCTCTTTTCTCAAAAGCAGAGTGTGTTTCTTGTAAGGCGAGCTAGCGTTTGTTTCCCAGTCCTAAATGGAGTTGAATCACATGCAGGATCTGATCCTACGAGCAAGAGTTGTTTTCTGGTAAGGAGAGTCACTATTGCGCACCCATTGCCATACACAGTGCAAATAACACTAGCTTCTGCTTCCAGCAAGTACAGTGTATTGGACTGAAGAGGAGCTACTGTTCTTGTCAGTTTCATAAGCAGAGTTGAACTAGATATGGCCCTTGTGTGTAGGAATCACAGTTCTTCGTTCTGAGCAAGCTCACTGTAGGGACCCCATAGGAAACCCATTGTAGAAGAGTGCTCTTTTCTCAAAAGCAGAGTATGTTTCTTGTAAGACGAGCTAGCGTTTGTTTCCCAGTCCTAAATGGAGTTGAATCACATGCAGTTTCTGGTCCTAGGAGCAAGAGTTGTTTTCTGGAAAGGAAAGACACTATTGAGCTCCCATTGCCATACACAGTGCAAATAGCACTCGCGTCTGTTCCCAGCAAGTACAGTTAATTGGACTGAAGAGGAGCTACTGTTCTTGTCAGCTTCCTAAGCAGAGTTGAACTAGATATGGCCCGTGTGTGTAGGAAGCACAGTTCTTTTGTTCTGAGTCAGCTCACTGTTCTGGCCATACAGGAAACACAGTAGAGTAGAAGAGTGCTCTTTTCTCAAAAGCAGAGTATGTTTCTTGTAAGGCGAGCTAGCGTTTGTTTCCCAGTCCTAAATGGAGTTGAATCACATGCAGTTTCTGGTCCTAGGAGTAAGAGTTGTTTTCTGGTAAGGAAAGACACTATTGTGCTCCCTTTGCCATACACAGTGCAAATAGCACTCGCGTCTGTTCCCAGCAAGTATAGTGAATTGGACTGAAGAGGAGCTACTTTTCTTGTCAGTTTCCTAAGCAGAGTTGTACTAGATATGGCCCGTGTGTGTAGGAAGCACACTTCTTTTGTTCTGAGCAAGCTCACTGTTCTGGCCCTGTAGGAAACACAGTAGAGTAGAAGAGTGCTCTTTTGTCAAAAGCAGAGTTTGTTTCTTGTAAGGCGAGCTAGCGTTTCTTTCCCAGTCCTAAATGGAGGTGAATCACATGCAGCTTCTATTCCTACGAGCAACAGTTGTTTTCTGGTAAGAAGAGTCACTATTGCACTCCCATTGCCATACACAGTGCAAATAGCACTTGAGTCTGTTCCAGAAAGTACAGTGTATTGGACTGAAGAGGAGCTACTGTTCTTGTCAGTTTCCTAAGCAGAGTTGAACTAGATATGGCCCATGTGAGTAGGAAGCACAGTTCATTTGTTCTGTGCAAGCTCACTGTTCGGACCCCATAGGAAACACAGTAGAGTAGAAGAGTGCTCTTTTCTCAAAAGCAGATTGTGTTTCTTGTAAGGCAAACTAGCGTTTGTTTCCCAATCCTAAATGGAGTTGAATCCCATGCAGTTTCTTGTCATACGAGCAAGAGTTGTTTTTTTGTAAGAAGAGTCACTATTGCGCTCCCATTGCTATACACAGTGCAAATAGCACTCGCCTCTGTTCCTAGCAAGTACAGTGTATTGGACTGAAGAGGAGCTACTGTTCTCTTCAGTTTCCTAAGCAGAGTTGAATTAGATATGGCCCGTGTGTGTAGGAAGCACAGTTCTTTTGTTCTGAGCAAGCTCACTGTTCTGGCCCTATAGGAAACACAGTAGAGTAGAAGAGTGCTCTTTTCTAAAAGCAGAGTGTGTTTCTTGTAAGGCGAGCTAGCGTTTGTTTCCCAGTCCTAAATGGAGTTGAATCACGTGCAGTATCTGGTCCTAGGAGCAAGAGTTGTTTTCTGGTAAGAAGAGTCACTATTGTGCTCCCATTGCCATACACAGTGCAAATAGCACTCGTTTCTGCTTCCAGCAAGTACAGTGTATTGGACTGAAGAGGAGCTAATGTTCTTGTGAGTTTCCTAAGCAGAGTTGAACTAGATATGGCCCGTGTGTGTAGGAAGCACAGTTCTTTTGTTCTGAGCATGCTCACTGTTCTGGCCATATAGGAAACTCAGTAGAGTCGAAGAGTGCTCTTTTCTCAAAAGCAGAGTGTGTTTCTCATAAGGCGAGCTAGCGTTTGTTTCCCAGTCCTAAGTGGAGTTGACTCATATGCAGTTTCTATTCCTACGAGCAAGATTTGTTTTCTGGTAAGAAGAGTCACTATTGTGCTCCCATGGAGATACATAGTGCAAATAGCACTCGCGTCTGTTCCCAGCAAGTACAGTGTATTGGACTGAAGAGGAGCTACTGTTCTTGTCAGTTTCCTAAGCAGAGTTGAACTACATATGGCCCGTATGTGTAGGAAGCACAGTTCTTTTGTTCTGAGCAAGCTCACTGTTCTGGCCCTAAAGGAAACACAGTAGAGTAGATGAGTGCTCTTTTCTCAAAAGCAGAGTGCTTTTCTTGTAAGGTAATCTAGTGTTTGTTTCCAAGTCCTAAATGGAGTTGAGTCACATGCAGTTTCTGGTTGTACGAGCAAGCGTTGTTTTCTGGTAAGAAGAGTCACTATTGTGCTCCCATTGCCATACACAGTGCAAATAGCACTCACATCTGTTCCCAGCAAGTACAGTGTATTGGACTGAAGAGGAGCTACTGTTCTTGTCAGTTTTCTAAGCAGAGTTGAACTAGATATGGCCCGTGTGTAGAGGAAGCACAGTTCTTTTATTCTGAGCAAGCTCACTGTTCTGGCCCTACAGGAAACACAGTAGAGTAGAAGAGTGTTCTTTTCTCAAAAGCAGAGTGTGTTTCTTGTAAGGCGAGCTAGCGTTTGTTTCCCAGTCCTAAATGGAGTTGAATCACATGCAGTTTTTGTTCCTATGAGCAAGAGTTGTTTTCTGGTAAGGAAAGTCACTATTGTGCTCCCATTGCCATACACAGTGCAAATAGCACTTGCGTCTGTTCCCAGCAAGTACAGTGTATTGGACTGAAGAGGAGCTACTGTTCTTGTCAGTTTCCTAAGCAGAGTTGTACTAGATAAGGCCCGTGTGTGTAGAAAGCACAGTTTTTTTGTACTAAGCAAGCTCACTGTTCTGGCCCTATAGAAAACACAGTAGAGTAGATGAGTGCTCTTTCCTCAAAAGCAGAGTGTGTTTCTTGTAAGTTGAGCTAGTGTTTCTTTCCCACTCCTAAATGGAGTTGAGTCACATGCAGTTTCTGGTCGTACGCGCAAGAGTTGTTTTCTGGTAAGAAGAGTCACTATTGCGCTCCCAATGCCATACACAGTGCAAATAGCACTCACATCTGTTCCCAGCAAGTACAGTGTATTGGACTGAAGAGGAGCTACTGTTCTTGTCAGTTTCCTAAGCAGAGTTGAACTAGATATGGCCCGTGTGTGTAGGAAGCACAGTTCTTTTGTCTGAGCAAGCTCACTGTTCAGACCCCATAGGAAACACAGTAGAGTAGAAGAATGCCCTTTTCTCAAATGCAGAGTGTGTTTCTTGTAAGGCGAACCAGCGTTTGTTTCCCAGTCCTAAATGGAGTTGAATCACATGCAGTTTTTGGTCTTATGAGCAAGAGTTGTTTTCTGGTAAGGAAAGTCACTATTGTGATCCCATTGCCATATACAGTGCAAATAGCACTCATGTCTGTTCCCAGCAAGTACAGTGTATTGGACTGAAGAGGAGCTACTGTTCTTGTCAGTTTCCTAAGCAGAGTTGAACTAGATATGGCCCGTGTGTGGAGGAAGCACAGTTCTTTTATTCTGAGCAAGCTCACTGTTCTGGCCCTATAGGAAACACAGTAGAGTAGAAGAGTGTTCTTTTCTCAAAAGCAGAGTGATTTTCTTGTAAGGCGAGCTAGCGTTTGTTTCCCAGTCCTAAATGGAGTTGAATCACATGCAGTTTCTGGTCCTATGAGCAAGAGTTGTTTACTGGTAAGGAAAGTCACTATTGTGATCCCATTGCCATACACAGTGCAAATAGCACTCAGGTCTTTACCAGCAAATACAGTGTATTGGAATGAAGAGGAGCTACTGTTCTTTTCAGTTTCCTAAGCAGAGTTGAACTAGATATGGCCCGTGTGTGTAGGAAGCACAGTTTTTTTGTTCTGAGCATGCTCACTGTTCTGGCCCTATAGGAAACACAGTAGAGTAGAAGAGTGCTCTTTTCTCAAAAGCAGAGTGTGTTTCTTGTAAGGCGAGCTAGCGTTTGTTTCCCAGTCCTAAATGGAGTTGAATAATATGCAGTTTCTATTCCTATGAGCAAGATTTTTTTTCTGGTAAGAAGAGTCACTATTGTGCTCCCGTTTCCATACACAGTGCAAATAGCACTCGCATCTCTTCCCAGCAAGTACAGTGTATTGTACTGAAGAGGAGCTACTGTTCTTGTCACTTTCCTAAGCAGAGTTGAACTAGATATGGCCCATGTGAGTAGGAAGCACAGTTCATTTGTTCTGAGCAAGCTCACTTTTCGGACCCCATAGGAAACACATTACAGTAGAAGATTGCTCTTTTCTCAAAAGCAGAGTGTGTTTCTTGTAAGCCGAGCTAGCGTTTGTTTACCAATCCTAAATGGAGATGAATCCTATGCAGTATCTTGTCCTACGAGCAAGAGTAGTTTTCTGGTAAGAAGAGTCACTATTGCGCTCCCATTGCCATACACAGTGCAAATAGCACTCGCTTTTGCTTTCAGCAAGTACAGGGTATTGGACTGAAGAGGAGCTAATGTTCTTGTCAGTTTCCTACGCAGAGTTGAACTAGATATGGCCCGTGTGTGTAGGAAGCACAGTTCTTTTGTTCTGAGCAAGCTCACGGTTCGGACACCATAGGAAACCCAGTAGAGTATAAGAGTGCTCTTTTCTCAAAAGCAAAGTGTGTTTCTCGTAAGGCGAGCTAGTGTTTGTTTCCCAGTCAGAAATGGAGTTGAATCCCATGCAGTTTCTGGTCGTACGAGCAAGAGTTGTTTTCTGGTAAGAAGAGTCACTATTTTGCTCCTATTGCCATACACAGTGCAAATAGCACTCACGTCTGTTCCCAGCAAGTACAGTGTATTGGACTGAAGAGGAGCTACTGTTCTTGTCAGTTTCCTAAGCAGAGTTGAACTAGATATGGCTCGTGTGTGTATGAAGCACAGTTCTTTTGTTCTGAGCAAGCTCACAGTTCGGACCCCATAGGAAACACAGTAGAGTAGAAGAGTGCCCTTTTCTCAAAAGCAGAGTGTGTTTCTTGTAAGGCAAGCTAGTGTTTGTTTCCCAGTCAGAAATGGAGTTGAATCCCATGCAGTTTCTGGTCCTACAAGCAATAGTTGTTTTCTGGTAAGAAGAGTCAGTATTGCGCTCCCATTGCCATACACAGTGCAAATAGCACTCACGTTTGTTCCGGCAAGTACAGTGTATTGGACTGAAGAGGAGCTACTGTTCTTGTCTGTTTCCTAAGCAGAGTTTAACTAGATATGGCCCGTGTGTGTAGGAAGCACAGTTTTTTTGTTCTGAGCAAGCTCACTGCTCTGGCCCTATAGAAAACACAGTAGAGTTGAAGAGTGCTCTTTTCTCAAAAGCAGAGTGTGTTTCTTGTAAGTTGATCTAGTGTTTTTTTCCCAGTCCTAAATGGAGTTGAGTCACATGCAGTTTCTGGTCGTACGCACAAGAGTTGTTTTCTGTTAAGAAGAGTCACTATTGCGCTCCCATTGCAATACACAGTGCAAATAGCACTCATGTCTGTTACCAGTAAGTACAGTGTATTGGACTGAAGAGGATCTACTGTTCTTTTCAATTTCCTATGCAGAATTGAACTAGATATGGCTCGTGTGTGTATGAAGCACAGTTCTTTTGTTCTGAGCAAGCTCACTGTTCCGGCCCTATAGTGAACACAGTAGAGTAGAAGAGTGCTCTTTTCTCAAAAGCAGAGTGTGTTTCTTGTAAGGCAAGCTAGCGATTGTTTCCCAGTCCTAAATGGATTTGAATCACATGCAGTTTCTGGTCCTATGAGCAAGAGTTGTTTTCTGGTAAGAAGAGTCACTACTGCGCTCCCATTGTCATACACAGGGCAAATAGCACTGGCTTCGGTTCCCAGCATGTACTGTGTATTGGACTGAAGAGGAGCTACTTTTCTTGTCAGTTTCCTAAGCAGAGTTGAACTAGATATGGCCCGTGTGTAGGAAGCACAGTTCTTTTGTTGGGAGCAAGCTCAATGTTAGGACACCATAGGAAATACAGTAGAGTTAAAGAGTGCCCTTTTCTCAAAAGCAGAGTGTGTTTCTCATAAGGCGAACTAGCGTTTGTTTCCCAGTCTTAAATGGAGTTGAGTCACATGCAGTTTCTGGTACTACGAGCAAGAGTTGTTTTCTGGTAAGAAGAGTCACTATTGTGCTCCCATTGCCATACACAGTGCAAATAGCACTCGCGTCTTTTCCCAGCAAGTGCAGTGTATTAGACTGAAGAGGAGCTACTGTTCTTGTCAGTTTCCTAAGCAGAGTTGAACTAGATATGACCCGTGTGTAGGAAGCACAGTTCTTTTGTTGGGAGCAAGATCTCTATTCTGGCCCTATAGGAAACACAGTAGATTAGACGAGTGCTCTTTTCCCAAAAGCAGAGTGTGTTTCTTGTATGGCGAGCTAGTGTTTGTTTCCCAGTCAGAAATGGAGTTGAATCACATGCAGTTTCTGGTCCTACGAGCAAGAGTTGTTTTCTGGTAAGGAAAGTCACTATTTTGCTCCCATTGCATTACACAGGGCAAATAGCACTGGCGTCTGTTCCCAGCAAGTACAGTATATTGGTCTGAAGAGGATCTACTTTTCTTGTCAGTTTCCTAAGCAGAATTGAACTAGATATGGTCGTGTGTGTAGGAATCACAGTTCTTTTGTTCTAAGCAAGCTCACTGTTCGGACCCCATAGGAAACACAGTAGAGTAGAAGAGTGCTCTTTTCTCAAAAGCAGAGTGTGTTTCTTGTAAGGCGAGCTAGCGTTTGTTTACCAGTCAGAAATGGATTTGAGTGACATGCAATTTTTGTTCCTATGAGCAAGAGTTGTTTTCTGGTAAGAAGAGTCACTATTACGCTCCCATTGCCACACACAGTGCAAATAGCACTTGTGTCTGTTCCGAGCAAGTACAGTGTATTGGACTGAAGAGGAGCTACTGTTCTTGTCAGTTTCCTAATCAGAGTTGAACTAGATATGGCCCGTGTGTGTAGGAAGCACAGTTCTTTTGTTCTGAGCAAGCTCACAGTTCGGACCTCATAGAAAACACAGTAGAGTTGAAGAGTGCCCTTTTCTCAAAAGCAGAGTGTGTTTCTTGTAAGGCAAGCTAGTGTTTGTTTCCTAGTCAGAAATGGAGTTGAATCCCATGCAGTTTCTGGACCTACGAGCAAGAGTTGTTTTCTGGTAAGAAGACTCACTATTGTGCTCCCATTGCCATACACAGTGCAAATAGCACTCACGTTTGTTCCAGCAAGTACAGTGTATCGGACTGAAGAGGAGCTACTGTTATTGTCTGTTTCCTAAGCAGAGTTGAACTAGATATGGCCCGTGTGTGTAGGAAGCACACTTTTTTTGTTCTGAGCAAGCTCACTGCTCTGGCCCTATAGAAAACACAGTAGAGTAGAAGAGTGCTCTTTTCTCAAAAGCAGAGTGTGTTTCTTGTAAGTTGAGCTAGTGTTTCTTTCCCAGTCCTAAATGGAGTTGAGTCACATGCAGTTTCTGGTCACACGCACAAGAGTTGTTCTCTGTTAAGAAGAGTTACTATTGTGCTCCCATTGCAATACACAGTGAAAATAGCACTTATGTCTGTTCCCAGCAAGTACAGTGTATTGGACTGAAGAGGATCTACTGTTCTTTTCAATTTCCTATGCAGAATTTAACTAGATATGGCCCGTGTGTGTATGAAGCACAGTTCTTTTGTTCTGAGCAAGCTCACTGTTCTGGCCCTATAGGGAACACAGTAGAGTAGAAGAGTGCTCTTTTCTCAAAAGCAGAGTGTGTTTCTTGAAAGGCGAGCTAGCGTTTGTTTCCCAGTCCTAAATGTAGTTGAGCCACATGCAATTTCTGGTCCCATGAGCAAGAGTTGTTTTCTGGTAAGAAGAGTCACTATTGAGCTCCCATTGTCATACACAGGGCAAATAGCACTGGCATCGGTTCCCAGTAGGTACAGTGTATTGGACTGAAGAGGAACTACTGTTCTTGTCAGTTTCCTAAGCAGAATTGAACTCGATATGTCCCCTGAGTGTAGGATGCCCAGTTCTTTTGTTCTGTGCAAGCTCACTGTTCTGGCAGTCGAGGAAACACAGTAGAGTAGAAGAGTGCTCTTTTCTCAAAAGCAGAGTGTGTTTCTTGTAAGGCGAGCTATTGATTGTTTCCCAGTCCTAAATGGAGTTGAATCACATGCAGTTTCTGGTCCTACGAGCAAGAGTTGTTTTCTGGTAAGAAGAGTCACTACTGCGATCCCATTGTCATACACAGGTCAAATAGCACTGGCTTCAGATCCAAGCATGTACAGTGTATTGGACTGAAGAGGAGCTACTGTTCTTGTCAGTTTCCTAAGCAGAATTGAACTAGATATGGCCCGTGTGTGTAGGAAGCACAGTTCTTTTGTTCTGAGCAAGCTGTCTGTTCGGACCCAATAGGAAACACAGTAGAGTAGAAGTGTGCTCTTTTCTCAAAAGCAGAGTATGTTTCTTGTAAGGCGAGCTAGCGTTTGTTTCCCAGTCCTAAATGGAGTTGAATCACATGCAGTTTCTTGTCCTACGAGCAAGAGTTGTTTTCTGGTAAGGAAAGTCACTATTGCACTCCCATTGCCATACACAGTTCAAATAGCACTCGCGTCTGTTCCCAGCAAGTACAGTGTATTGGACTGAAGAGGAGCTACTGTTCTTGTCTGTTTCCTAAGCAGATTTGAACTAGATGTGGCCCGTGTGTGTAGGAAGCACAGTTCTTTTGTTCTGAGCAAGCTCACTGTTAGGACACCATAGGAAATACAGTAGAGTAGAAGAGTGCTCTTTTCTCAAAAGCAGAGCGTGTTTCTTATAAGGCGAGGTAGTGTTTGTTTCCCAGTCTTAAATGGAGTTGAGTCACATGCAGTTTCTGGTACTACGAGCAAGAGTTGTTTTCTTGTAAGAAGAGTCACTATTGTGCTCCCATTGCTATACACAGTGCAAATAGCACTCGCGTCTGTTCCCAGCAAGTACAGTGTATTGGACTGAAGAGGAGCTACTTTTCTTGTCAGTTTCCTAATCAGAGTTGAACTAGATATGGCCCGTGTGTAGGAAGCACAGTTCTTTTGTTGGGAGCAAGATCTCTATTCTGGCCCTATAGGAAACACAGTAGATTAGACGAGTGCTCTTTTCCCAAAAGCAGAGTGTGTTTCTTGTAAAGCGAGCTAGCGTTTGTTTCCCAGTCAGAAATGGATTTGAGTGACATGCAATTTTTGTTTCTACGAGCAAGAGTTGTTTTCTGGTAAGAAGAGTCACTATTACGCTCCCATTGCCACACACAGTGCAAATAGCACTTGCGTCTGTTCCGAGCAAGTACAGTGTTTGGACTGAAGAGGAGCTACTGTTCTTGTCAGTTTCCTAAGCAGAGTTGAACAAGATATGGCCCATGTGTGTAGGAAGCACATTTCTTTTGTTCTGAGCATGCTCTCTGTTCGGACCCAATAGGAAACAAAGTAGAGTAGAAGAGTGCTCTTTTCTCAAAAGCAGAGTGTGTTTTTTGTAAGGCGAGCTAGCGTTCGTTTCCCAGTCAGAAATGGAGTTGAATCCCATGCAGTTTCTGGTCCTACGAGCAAGAGTTGTTTTCTGGTAAGGAAAGAAACTATTGCACTCCCATTGCCATACAGAGTGCAAATAGCACTCGCGTGTGTTCCCAGCAAATACAGTGTATTGGACTGAAGAGGAGCTACTGTTCTAGTCAGTTTCCTATTCAGAGATGAACTAGATATTGCCCGTGAGTGTAGGAAGCACAGTTCTTTTGTTCTGAACAAGCTCACTGTTCGGACCCCATAGAAAACACAGTAGAGTAGAAGATTGTTCTTTTCTCAAAAGTAGAGTGTGTTTCTTGTAAGGATAGCTAGCCTTTGTTTCCCAGTAGAAAATGCAGTTGAATCACATGCAGTTTCTGGTCCTACGAACAAGAGTTGTTTTCTGGTAAGAAGAGTCACTATTGTCCTCCTATTGTCATACACAGGGCAAATAGCACTGGCATCTGTTTCTAGCATTTACAGTGTATGGGATTGAAGTGGAGCTGCTGTTCTTGCCAGTTTCCTAAGCAGAGTTGAACTAGATATGGCCCGTGTGTGTAGGAAGCACAGTTCTTTTTTTCTGAGCAAGCTCACTGTTCTGGCAGTCTAGGAAACACAGTAGAGTAGAAGAGTGCTTATTTCTCAAAAGCCGAGTGTGTTTCTTTTAAGGCGAGCTAGTGTTTGTTTCCCAGTCAGTAATGGAGTTGAATCCCATGCAGTTTCTGGTCCTACGAGCAAGAGTTGTTTTCTGGTAAGAAGAGTCACTATTGTGCTCCCATTGCCATGCACAGTGCACACAGCCCTCGCGTCTGTTCCCAGCAAGTACAGTGTACTGGACTGAAGAGGAGCTACTGTTCTTGTCAGTTTCCTGAGCAGAGTTGAACTAGATATTCCCCGTGTGTGTAGGATGCACAGTTCTTTTGTTCTGAGCAAGCTTTCTGTTCTAGCCCTATAGGAAACACAGTAGAGTAGAAGAGTGCTCTTTTCTCAAAAGCAGAGTGTGTTTCTTGTAAGGTGAGCTAGCGTTTGTTTCCCAGTCCTAAATGGAGTTGAGTCACATGCTGTTTGTGGTCCTACGAGCAAGAGTTGTTTTCTGGTAAGAAATGTCAATATTGCGCTCCCATTGCCACACACAGTGCAAATAGCACTCGCGTCTGTTCCCAGCAAGTACAGTGAATTGGACTGAACAGGAGCTACTGTTCTTGTCAGTTTCCTAAGCAGAGTTGAACTAGATATGGCCAGTATGTGTACGAAGCACATTTCTTTTGTTCTGAGCAAGCTCACTGTTCTGGCAGTCTAGGAAACACAGTAGAGTAGAAGAGTGCTCTTTTCTCAAAAGCAGAGTGTGTTTCTCGTAAGGCGAGCTAGTGTTTGTTTCCCAGTCCTAAATGGAGTTGAATCACATGCAGTTTCTGGTCCTATGAGCAAGAGTTGTTTACTGGTAAGGAAAGTCACTATTGTGATCCCATTGCCATACACAGTGCAAATAGCACTCAGGTCTTTACCAGCAAATACAGTGTATTGGAATGAAGAGGAGCTACTGTTCTTTTCAGTTTCCTAAGCAGAGTTGAACTAGATATGGCCCGTGTGTGTAGGAAGCACAGTTTTTTTGTTCTGAGCAAGCTCACTGCTCTGGCCCTATAGAAAACACAGTAGAGTAGAAGAGTGCTCTTTTCTCAAAAGCAGAGTGTGTTTCTTGTAAGTTGAGCTAGTGTTTCTTTCCCAGTCCTAAATGGAGTTGAGTCACATGCAGTTTCTGGTCGTACGCACAAGAGTTGTTTTCTGTTAAGAAGAGTCACTATTGCGCTACCATTGGAATACACAGTGCAAATAGCACTCATGTCTGTTACCAGTAAGTACAGTGTATTCGACTGAAGAGGATCTACTGTTCTTTTCAATTTCCTATACAGAATTGAACTAGATAAGGCTCGTGTGTGTATGAAGCAAAGTTCATTTGTTCTGAGCAAGCTCACTGTTCCGGCCCTATAGTGAACACAGTAGACAAGAAGAGTGCTCTTTTCATAAAAGCAGAGTGTGTTTCTTGTAAGGCAAGCTAGCGTTTGTTTCCCAGTCCTAAATGGAGTTGAGCCACATGCAATTTCTGGTCCTACGAGCAAGAGTTGTTTTCTGGTAAGAAGAGTCACTATTGCGCTCCCATTGTCATACACAGGGCAAATAGCACTGGCGTCGGTTCCCAGTAGGTACAGTGTATTGGACTGAAGAGGAACTACTGTTCTTGTCAGTTTCCTAAGCAGAATTGAACTCGATATGTCCCCTGTGTAGGATACCCAGTTCTTTTGTTCTGTGCAAGCACACTGTTCTGGCAGTCGAGGAAACACAGTAGAGTAGAAGAGTGCTCTTTTCTCAAAAGCAGAGTGTGTTTCTCGTAAGGCAAGCTAGCGATTGTTTCCCAGTCCTAAATGGAGTTGAATCACATGCAGTTTCTGGTCCTACGAGCAAGAGTTGTTTTCTGGTAAGAAGAGTCACTACTGCGCTCCCATTGTCATACACAGGGCAAATAGCACTGGCTTCGGTTCCCAGCATGTACAGTGTATTGGACTGAAGAGGAGCTACTTTTCTTGTCAGTTTCCTAAGCAGAGTTGAACTAGATATGGCCCGTATGTAGGAAGCACAGTTCTTTTGTTGGGAGCAAGCTCAATGTTAGGACACCATAGGAAATACAGTAGAGTTAAAGAGTGCCCTTTTCTCAAAAGCAGAGTGTGTTTCTCATAAGGCGAGCTAGCGTTTGTTTCCCAGTCCTAAATGGAGTTGAGTCACATGCAGTTTCTGGTCCTACGAGCAAGAGTTGTTTCCTGGTAAGAAGAGTCACTATTGTGCTCCCATTGTCATACACAGAGCAAATAGCACTGGCATCTGTTCCCAGCATGTACAGTGTACTGGACTGAAGAGGAGATACTGTTCTTGTCAGTTTCCTAAGCAGAGTTGAACTAGATGTGGCCCGTGTGTGTAGGAAGCACAGTTCTTTTGTTCTGAGAAAGCTCACTGTTCGGACACCATAGGAAACACAGTAGAGTAGAAGAGTGCTCTTTTCTCAAAAGCAGAGTGTGTTTCTTGTAAGGCGAGCTAGCGTTTGTTTCCCAGTCCTAAATGAAGTTGAATAACATGCAGTTTCTGGTCCTACGAGCAAGAGTTGTTTCGAGGTAAGAAGAGTCACTATTGTGCTCCCATTCTCATACACAGGGCAAATATCACTGGCATCTGTTCCCAGCATGTACAGTGTACTGGACAGAAGAGGAGCTACTGTTCTTGTCAGTTTCCTAAGCAGAGTTGAACTAGATATGGTCCCTGTGTGTAGGAAGCAAAGTTCTTTTGTTCTGAGCAAGCTCACTGTTCTGGGCCTATAGGAAACACAGTAGAGTAGAAGAGTGCTCTTTTCTCAAAAGCAGAGTGTGTCTCTTGTAAGGCAAGCTAGCGTTTGTTTCCCAGTCCTAAATGGAGTTGAGTCACATGCAGTTTCTGGTCCTACGAGCAAGAGTTTTTTTCTGGTAAGAAGAGTCACTATTGAGCTCCCTTTGCCATACACAGTGCAAAGAGCACTTGCTTCTGTTCCCAGCAAGTACATTGTATTAGATGGAAGAGGATCTACTGTTCTTGTCAATTTCCTAAGCAGAGTTGAACTAGATATGGCTCGTGTGTGTAGGAAGCACATTTCTTTTGTTCTGAGCAAGCTCACTGTTCGGACAACATAGGAAACACAGTAGAGTAGAAGAGTGCTCTTTTCTCAAAAGCAGAGTGTGTTTCTTGTAAGGCGAGCTAGTGTTTGTTTCCCAGTCAGAAATGGAGTTGAGTCCCATGCAGTTTCTGGTCCTATGAGCAAGAGAGTTTTTTTCTGGTAAGAAGAGTCACTATTGCGCTCCCTTGCCATACACAGTGCAATTAGCACTGGCGTCTGTTCCCAGCAAGTACAGTTTATTGGACTGAAGAGGAGCTACTGTTCTTCTCAGTTTCCTAAGCACAATTTAACTAGATATGGCCGTGTGTGTAGGAAGCACATTTCTTTTGTTCTGAGCAAGCTCACTGTTCTGGCCCTATAGGAAACACAGTAGAGTAGAAGAGTGCTTTTTTCTAAAAAGCAGAGTGTGTTTCTTGTAAGGCAAGCTAGCGTTTGTTTCCCAGTCCTAAATGGAGTTGAGTCACATGCAGTTTGTGGTCCTACGAGCAAGAGTTGTTTTCTGTTAAGAAGAGTCACAATTGTGCTCCCATTGCCATAAACCGTGCAAATAGCACTCGTGTCTGTTCCCAGCAAGTACAGTGTATTGGACTGAAGAGGATCTACTGTTCTTGTCATTTTCTTATGCGGAGTTGAACTAGATATGGCACGTGTGTGTAGGAAGCACATTTCTTTAGTTCTGAGCAAGCTCACTGTTTGGACCCCATAGGAAACACAGTAGAGTAGAAGAGTGCTCTTTTCTCAAAAGCAGAGTGAGTTTCTTGTAAGGCGAGCTCGTGTTTGTTTTCCAGTCAGAAATGGAGTTGAATCCCATGCAGTTTCTGGTCCTAAGAGCAAGAGTTGTTTTCAGGTAAGAAGAGTCACTATTGCGCTCCCATTGACATACCCAGTGCAAATAGCACTCGCGTCTGTTCCCCGCAAGTACAGTGTATTGGACTGAAGAGGATCTACTGTTCTTGTCAGTTTCCTAAGCAGAGTCGAACTAGATATGGTCCGTGTGTGTAGGAAGCACAGTTCTTTTGTTCTGAGCAAGCTCACTGTTCGGACACCATGGGAAACACAGTAGAGTAGAAGAGTGCTCTTTTCTCAAAAGCAGAGTGTGTTTCTTGTAAGGCGAGCTAGTGTTTGTTTCCCAGTCCTAAATGCAGTTGAATCACAAGCACTTTCTGGTCCTATGACCAAGAGTTGTTTTCTGGTAAGAAGAGTCACTATTGCGTGTCCATTGTCATACACAGTGAAAATAGCTCTGGCATCTGTTCCCAGCATGTACAGTGTATTGGACTGAAGAGGATCTACTGTTCTTGTCAGTTTCCTGAGCAGAATTGAACTAGATATGTCCGTGTGTGTAGGAAGCACAGTTCTTTTGTTGTCAACAAGCTCTGTGTTCTGGCCATATAGGAAACACAGTAGCGTAGAAGAGTGCTCTTTTCTCAAAAGCAGAGTGTGTTTCTTGTAAGGCGAGCTAGCGTTTGTTTCCCAGTCCTAAATGAAGTTGAATAACATGCAGTTTCTGGTCCTACGAGCAAGAGTTGTTTCCTGGTAAGAAGAGTCACTATTGTGCTCCCATTGTCATACACAGAGCAAATAGCACTGGCATCTGTTCCCAGCATGTACAGTGTACTGGACAGAAGAGGAGCTACTGTTCTTGTCAGTTTCCTAAGCAGAGTTGAACTAGATATGGTCCCTGTGTGTAGGAAGCAAAGTTCTTTTGTTCTGAGCAAGCTCACTGTTCTGGCCCTATAGGAAACACAGTAGAGTAGAAGAGTGCTCTTTTCTCAAAAGCAGAGTGTGTCTCTTGTAAGGCAAGCTAGCATTTGTTTCCCAGTCCTAAATGGAGTTGAGTCACATGCAGTTTCTGGTCCTACGAGCAAGAGTTTTTTTCTGGTAAGAAGAGTCACTATTGTTCTCCCTTTGCCATACACAGTGCAAATAGCACTCGCGTCTGTTCCCAGCAATTACAGTGTATTAGAATGAAGAGGATCTACTGTTCTTGTCAGTTTCCTAAGCAGAGTTGAACTGGATGTGGCCCGTGTGTGTAGGAAGCACAGTTCTTTTGTTCTGAGCAAGCTCACTGTTCTGGCCCTATAGGAAACACAGTAGAGTAGAAGAGTGCTTTTTTCTCAAAAGCAGAGTGTGTTTCTTGTAAGGGGAGCTAGCGTTTGTTTCCCAGTCCTAAATGGAGTTGAGTCACATGCAGTTTTTGGTCCTACGAGCAAGAGTTGTTTTCTGGTAAGGAAAGTCACTATTGTGCTCCCTTAGCCATACACAGTGCAAATAGCACTCGCGTCTGTTCCCAGCAAGTACAGTGTATTGGAAAGAAGAGGAGATACTGTTCTTGTCAGTTTCCTAAGCAGACTTGAACTAGATATGACCCGAGTGTGTAGGAAGCACAGTTCTTTTGTTCTGAGCAAGCCCACTGTTCGGACCCCATAGGAAACACAGTAGAATAGAAGAGTGCTCTTTTCTCAAAATCAGAGTGTGTTTCTTGTAAGGCGAGCTAGCGTTTGTTTCCCAGTCCTAAATGGAGTTGAATCCCATGCAGTTTCTGGTCCTAAGAGCAAGAGTTGTTTTCTGGTAAGCAGAGTCACTATTACGCTACCATTGTCATACACAGGGCAAATAGCACTGGCGTCTGTTCCCAGCATGTACAGTGTATTGGACTGAAGAGGACAAACTGTTCTTGTCAGTTTGCTAAGCAGAGTTGAACTAGATATGGCCCGTGTGTGTAGGAAGCACAGTTCTTTTGTTCTGAGCAACCTCACTGTTCGGACCCAATAGGAAACACAGTAGAGTAGGCGAGTGCTCTTTTCTCAAAAGCAGAGTGTGTTTCTTGTAAGGCGAGCTAGCGTTTGTTTCCCAGTCCTAAATGGAGTTGAATATCATGCAGTTTCTGGTCCTATGAGCAAGAGTTGTTTTCTGGTAAGAAGAGTCACTACTATGCTCCCATTGTCATACACAGGGCAAATAGCACTGTCGTCTGTTCCCAGCATGTACAGTGTGTTGGACTGAAGAGGATCTACTGTTCTTGTCAGTTTCCTAAGCAGAGTTGAACTAGATATGGCCCGTGTGTGTAGGAAGCACAGTTCTTTTATTCTGAGCAAGCTCACTGTTCGGACACCATAGGAAACACAGTAGAGTAGAAGAGTGCTCTTTTCTCAAAAGCAGAGTGTGTTTCTTGTAAGGCTAGCTAGTGTTTGTTTCCTAGTCAGAAATGGAGTTGAATCCCGTGCAGTTTCTGGTCCTACGAGCAAGAGTTGTTTTCTGGTAAGAAGAGTCACTATTCGCTACCATTGCCATGCACAGTGCAAACAGCACTCGCTTCTGTTCCCAGCTAGTACACTGTATTGGACTGAAAAGGAGCTACTGTTCTTGTCAGTTTCCTAAGCAGAGTTGAACTAGATATGGCCCATGTGTGTAGGAAGCACAGTTCTTTTGTTCTGAGCAAGCTCACTGTTCTGGCCCTATAAAAAACACAGTAGAGTAGAAGACTGCTCTTTTCTCATAAGCAGAGTGTGTTTCTTGTAAGGCGAGCTAGCTTTTGCTTCCCAGTCCTAAATGGAGTTGAATCCCATGCAGTTTCTTCTTCTACGAGCAAGAGTTGTTTTCTGGTAAGAAGTGTCACTATTGTGCTCCCGATGCCATACACATTGCAAATAACAATCGCGTCTGTTCCCAGGAAGGACAGTGCATTGGACTGAAGAGGATGTACTGTTCTTGTCAGTTTCCTGAGTAGAATTGAACTACATATGTCCATGTGTGTAGGAAGCACAGTTCTTTTGTTCTCAGCAAGCTCTGTGTTCTGGCCATTTAGGAAACACAGTAGCGTAGATGATTGCTCTTTTCTCATAAGCAGAGTGTGTTTCTAGTAATGCGAGCTAGCGTTTGTTTCCCAGTCTTAAATGAAGTTGAATAACATGCAGTTTATGGTCCTATGAGCAAGAGTTGTTTCCTGGTGAGAAGCGTCACTATTGCGCTCCCATTGTCATACACAGAGCAAATAGCACTGGAATCTGTTCCCAGCATGTACAGTGTACTGGACTGAAGAGGAGATACTGTTCTTGTCAGTTTCCTAAGCAGAGTTGAACTAGATATGGTCCGTGTGTGTAGGAAGCACAGTTCTTTTGTTCTGAGCAAGCTCACTGTTCGGACACCATGGGAAACACAGTAGAGTAGAAGAGTGCTCTTTTCTCAAAAGGAGAGTGTGTTTCTCATAAGGCGAGCTAGCGATTGTTTACCAGTCCTAAATGGAGTTGAATCACATGCAGTTTCTGTTCCTATGAGCAAGAGTTTTTTTCTGGTAAGAAGAGTCACTATTGCGCTCCCTTGCCATACACAGTGCAATTAGCACTGGCGTCTGTTCCCAGCAAGTACAGTTTATTGGACTGAAGAGGAGCTACTGTTCTTCTCAGTTTCCTAAGCACAATTTAACTAGATATGGCCGTGTGTGTAGGAAGCACATTTCTTTTGTTCTGAGCAAGCTCACTGTTCTGGCCCTATAGGAAACACAGTAGAGTAGAAGAGTGCTTTTTTCTAAAAAGCAGAGTGTGTTTCTTGTAAGGCAAGCTAGCGTTTGTTTCCCAGTCCTAAATGGAGTTGAGTCACATGCAGTTTGTGGTCCTACGAGCAAGAGTTGTTTTCTGTTAAGAAGAGTCACAATTGTGCTCCCATTGCCATAAACCGTGCAAATAGCACTCGTGTCTGTTCCCAGCAAGTACAGTGTATTGGACTGAAGAGGATCTACTGTTCTTGTCATTTTCTTATGCGGAGTTGAACTAGATATGGCACGTGTGTGTAGGAAGCACATTTCTTTAGTTCTGAGCAAGCTCACTGTTTGGACCCCATAGGAAACACAGTAGAGTAGAAGAGTGCTCTTTTCTCAAAAGCAGAGTGAGTTTCTTGTAAGGCGAGCTCGTGTTTGTTTTCCAGTCAGAAATGGAGTTGAATCCCATGCAGTTTCTGGTCCTAAGAGCAAGAGTTGTTTTCAGGTAAGAAGAGTCACTATTGCGCTCCCATTGACATACCCAGTGCAAATAGCACTCGCGTCTGTTCCCCGCAAGTACAGTGTATTGGACTGAAGAGGATCTACTGTTCTTGTCAGTTTCCTAAGCAGAGTCGAACTAGATATGGTCCGTGTGTGTAGGAAGCACAGTTCTTTTGTTCTGAGCAAGCTCACTGTTAGGACACCATGGGAAACACAGTAGAGTAGAAGAGTGCTCTTTTCTCAAAAGCAGAGTGTGTTTCTTGTAAGGCGAGCTAGTGTTTGTTTCCCAGTCCTAAATGCAGTTGAATCACAAGCACTTTCTGGTCCTATGACCAAGAGTTGTTTTCTGGTAAGAAGAGTCACTATTGCGTGTCCATTGTCATACACAGTGAAAATAGCTCTGGCATCTGTTCCCAGCATGTACAGTGTATTGGACTGAAGAGGATCTACTGTTCTTGTCAGTTTCCTGAGCAGAATTGAACTAGATATGTCCGTGTGTGTAGGAAGCACAGTTCTTTTGTTGTCAACAAGCTCTGTGTTCTGGCCATATAGGAAACACAGTAGCGTAGAAGAGTGCTCTTTTCTCAAAAGCAGAGTGTGTTTCTTGTAAGGCGAGCTAGCGTTTGTTTCCCAGTCCTAAATGAAGTTGAATAACATGCAGTTTCTGGTCCTACGAGCAAGAGTTGTTTCCTGGTAAGAAGAGTCACTATTGTGCTCCCATTGTCATACACAGAGCAAATAGCACTGGCATCAGTTCCCAGCATGTACAGTGTACTGGACAGAAGAGGAGCTACTGTTCTTGTCAGTTTCCTAAGCAGAGTTGAACTAGATATGGTCCCTGTGTGTAGGAAGCAAAGTTCTTTTGTTCTGAGCAAGCTCACTGTTCTGGCCCTATAGGAAACACAGTAGAGTAGAAGAGTGCTCTTTTCTCAAAAGCAGAGTGTGTCTCTTGTAAGGCAAGCTAGCATTTGTTTCCCAGTCCTAAATGGAGTTGAGTCACATGCAGTTTCTGGTCCTACGAGCAAGAGTTTTTTTCTGGTAAGAAGAGTCACTATTGTTCTCCCTTTGCCATACACAGTGCAAATAGCACTCGCGTCTGTTCCCAGCAATTACAGTGTATTAGAATGAAGAGGATCTACTGTTCTTGTCAGTTTCCTAAGCAGAGTTGAACTGGATGTGGCCCGTGTGTGTAGGAAGCACAGTTCTTTTGTTCTGAGCAAGCTCACTGTTCTGGCCCTATAGGAAACACAGTAGAGTAGAAGAGTGCTTTTTTCTCAAAAGCAGAGTGTGTTTCTTGTAAGGGGAGCTAGCGTTTGTTTCCCAGTCCTAAATGGAGTTGAGTCACATGCAGTTTTTGGTCCTACGAGCAAGAGTTGTTTTCTGGTAAGGAAAGTCACTATTGTGCTCCCTTAGCCATACACAGTGCAAATAGCACTCGCGTCTGTTCCCAGCAAGTACAGTGTATTGGAAAGAAGAGGAGATACTGTTCTTGTCAGTTTCCTAAGCAGACTTGAACTAGATATGACCCGAGTGTGTAGGAAGCACAGTTCTTTTGTTCTGAGCAAGCCCACTGTTCGGACCCCATAGGAAACACAGTAGAATAGAAGAGTGCTCTTTTCTCAAAATCAGAGTGTGTTTCTTGTAAGGCGAGCTAGCGTTTGTTTCCCAGTCCTAAATGGAGTTGAATCCCATGCAGTTTCTGGTCCTAAGAGCAAGAGTTGTTTTCTGGTAAGCAGAGTCACTATTACGCTACCATTGTCATACACAGGGCAAATAGCACTGGCGTCTGTTCCCAGCATGTACAGTGTATTGGACTGAAGAGGACAAACTGTTCTTGTCAGTTTGCTAAGCAGAGTTGAACTAGATATGGCCCGTGTGTGTAGGAAGCACAGTTCTTTTGTTCTGAGCAACCTCACTGTTCGGACCCAATAGGAAACACAGTAGAGTAGGCGAGTGCTCTTTTCTCAAAAGCAGAGTGTGTTTCTTGTAAGGCGAGCTAGCGTTTGTTTCCCAGTCCTAAATGGAGTTGAATATCATGCAGTTTCTGGTCCTATGAGCAAGAGTTGTTTTCTGGTAAGAAGAGTCACTACTATGCTCCCATTGTCATACACAGGGCAAATAGCACTGTCGTCTGTTCCCAGCATGTACAGTGTGTTGGACTGAAGAGGATCTACTGTTCTTGTCAGTTTCCTAAGCAGAGTTGAACTAGATATGGCCCGTGTGTGTAGGAAGCACAGTTCTTTTATTCTGAGCAAGCTCACTGTTCGGACACCATAGGAAACACAGTAGAGTAGAAGAGTGCTCTTTTCTCAAAAGCAGAGTGTGTTTCTTGTAAGGCTAGCTAGTGTTTGTTTCCTAGTCAGAAATGGAGTTGAATCCCGTGCAGTTTCTGGTCCTACGAGCAAGAGTTGTTTTCTGGTAAGAAGAGTCACTATTCGCTACCATTGCCATGCACAGTGCAAACAGCACTCGCTTCTGTTCCCAGCTAGTACACTGTATTGGACTGAAAAGGAGCTACTGTTCTTGTCAGTTTCCTAAGCAGAGTTGAACTAGATATGGCCCATGTGTGTAGGAAGCACAGTTCTTTTGTTCTGAGCAAGCTCACTGTTCTGGCCCTATAAAAAACACAGTAGAGTAGAAGACTGCTCTTTTCTCATAAGCAGAGTGTGTTTCTTGTAAGGCGAGCTAGCTTTTGCTTCCCAGTCCTAAATGGAGTTGAATCCCATGCAGTTTCTTCTTCTACGAGCAAGAGTTGTTTTCTGGTAAGAAGTGTCACTATTGTGCTCCCGATGCCATACACATTGCAAATAACAATCGCGTCTGTTCCCAGGAAGGACAGTGCATTGGACTGAAGAGGATGTACTGTTCTTGTCAGTTTCCTGAGTAGAATTGAACTACATATGTCCATGTGTGTAGGAAGCACAGTTCTTTTGTTCTCAGCAAGCTCTGTGTTCTGGCCATTTAGGAAACACAGTAGCGTAGATGATTGCTCTTTTCTCATAAGCAGAGTGTGTTTCTAGTAATGCGAGCTAGCGTTTGTTTCCCAGTCTTAAATGAAGTTGAATAACATGCAGTTTATGGTCCTATGAGCAAGAGTTGTTTCCTGGTGAGAAGCGTCACTATTGCGCTCCCATTGTCATACACAGAGCAAATAGCACTGGAATCTGTTCCCAGCATGTACAGTGTACTGGACTGAAGAGGAGATACTGTTCTTGTCAGTTTCTTAAGCAGAATTGAACTAGATATGTCCGTGTGTGTAGGAAGCACAGTTCTTTTGTTCTGAGCAAGCTCTGTGTTCTG